>NW_027431594.1:0-55315 GCF_044706935.1 Curcuma longa
AACTGCTGTGAGACCCCAATGCAGTAGTCCCCAATGCATAGAAGCCAAATCGCTATTCCAGGAAAGAAAATGTGATTCACGTTGTCGGCCACAATTTCTCTCCACGCTGTCGGCGGTTGTTTCACCGGAAGAAATAGAAGCGGCTGCATCCCTAATCGGAAGAGGAAAAGGGGCCAGCAGAGGGGTTCTTTACCAGAAGAAATAGAGGCGGTGGCGACTTGCTGACTTCTTCCAGGCAGCCAGTGGCGGCGGCAGAGCAAGAAGAAAGGCATCGGGGATCACGCGATCAGACTATGATTTCCTCCCCCTAATAGAGGGAGAGATCACGATCTGTGAGAAGAGAGGAGAAAGAGAGAACACCGCAGCCTAGGGTTTCCTCCTTTGGTGGCGGCGCTTGCGAGAACCAACGACCCTACGCTCGGCGAACGGTGCGAATAAGAGCAATTAGGGTTCAACTCTTCTCCATCTCACGCGGGCTGAGAAGAGGCACACGGACAGAAGAAGATGCACGCAGATGGAACAAAGACGAGCTTCCGCGCCGTGCAGAGCGAGGAGAGGATGAACAGGGGATGGTGTCGCACAATCGAGAAGAAGAAATCGCGATCTTAAGAAGTCGGCGCCAAAACTAATCCTAATTTATTTGCTTTGATACCATGTTAGTAAAATAACAAAAGAATTCTTGTTATAATTACAAAATACAAGGCCCTATTTATATACCAATTTAGGGTCCTATATTCTAAGAAAGGGGCCTATATTCTAAGAAATATATTTATAGCTAATAATTATCATATCGAGTACCAGAATATCATTCTCCCACCAATTCTATCAAAAATGACAAACATATCCAAAGGCCACCAAAAAATGTTATCATTAGAGTAAGAATCAACTTGAGTGGAAGAGAGAAGTAAGCTTTAGTTATTCTAACAAAATTATAATTTAATTCTTTTGAATATTAGTAATGATATAACCATGGCTCGATGGAGGGATAAGATTCATATAGCCAAAATAATTAGGACAAACAATGGTTGATGATTATAAATTGTAATAACATAATGCAATTATATGGTAGTTTTTGTATATAATCTAATTTTAGAAACTTTAATTGTTTCATTAATTTTTTTCAAGATTTTTGTTCTTACAAATAGCTGATTTTGAGTGTTATATTAGCATAACTATATGTATTATATGATGTGTACCATATCATGTATACTATGAAGGTGTGTGTGCATCTCTCCATAGAGGTGCACCTATGCCTTTTGATTACAAACCTAACCCTCTTAGCCCCCCAATTGCACCTAGTGCCTTGATAACAATGTTTCAAAACATATGGGTTGCTATGTAAAAATTTGGCTAATACCTGGTCGCATTGAAAAGACATTCTTGTGAACAATAACTGAGTAAGAAATTATATGTGATGAGATGGAAGCCAAACCAGATCAGGCAAAGTGACAGATGAAGCAACAAACCATTTTTTTCTTAACTGCAAGGTATTTTTATTGGACAAGATAATTATTCTGATTAGGAGCCTTGATCTCAGACAGATATTTATTCTGATTAGCAACTTTCAGACATGGTGGCATATCCAAAAATAAAAACCAACTGCTGATACATTAAATATTCTTGATGATCACACATCATAAAGTTAAAGTGTGATAGGAAGATGAGTCACTGACCTTTCCATCTTGATAGATGACTGCAGAAGCTTCAATATATGCAACGGCTTGATAACTGTTAAAAAACGTATGAGGATTTAGAGAAAAGTAAAATGAACCATGAATGATATAACAGTCCCATTAAAAATCTGGGGGGAAAATGAAATTTAAATAATCTTTAGGAAAAAAAATACATCATAAACTAGAGCATCCAAAAATTCATACAATAGAGAAACATAAAAGTAACAAAGAGGAGCATGTCCATTAAAAATAAAATAAAATAAATACAAAAAATGTGAGAATATTGGATAAGCATGTGGGCAAAACATTACAATGATCAAAAACTAATTGGTGGAAATATATGGATGTCGTACAACAGAACCAAATTAAGCCAAAAACTCATTTTTTCCATGACTAATGATGTATTCAAAAAATTTGAGATACTTGATTTAGAGTTTTTATTTTCCAAAACCTCCTCAAAGTTATTGCATCCTTTTTCACAGTGAAAAATAAAATTTTCTCTGTACCATACAAGCAAAAAAATAACACCTTAGCATGCTAACCATGATGTAATTAAGAATCAGTTGAATTATAAATTTTGAATTCGCAATTGGTTTTGATAATTATTCTATTTTAGGTTTCAAAAATTTTCTATTTTTTAATAGGTATAGGTTTATTTGGTAGATTTTGATTTGGTAGGAGAATCTTTTACATTGTTAAGAGTTTTATAAGATTTTTGTATTATTGATATTTCTTTCCTGATTTAGTTTCTATTGAACTTATAATGTGTTTTGTCTTTATGCAATAATCATCTTTCAAAAAAAATTTAATTAATCTTTGTGTGATATTCTTTTTCTCTATATGATATAGAGATAGTTATCTTTTCACTTCAACCGTTTCACCCCAATCTTTGACTGATTTTTCAATTCAATTTGGTGTTGCATTAATTTATAAAGACAAATTTTCAAATTCCATGCTAGTCTACATATTGAGCTTTTCTTTATTTGCTTTTATGTATCAAATTGAGTTTTACCGTGCAGATAAATGATATTTGTCAATATTAGAAATGGAATTGCATTAAGTAATGCATTTAACCCTAGTGATATGGTGAATTGTCATCTTGTAATAATGACCTCAAATTTCTTCTGAACTTCTATTAGGCATTAATATCCTTCATCTTCATTTTGTATTTAGAACTATTATGAGAAAATTTGATTATTATGTATGTTTATTTAACTTGCTACATTACTTCAACACTAATTCAATTTTTCAATTTGAATGAAATTTAAATTTGTTGGGAGAAATTTGAGTCTCCATTTTTTGTATGTCACTTTGGTGCAAATTATGCTCTTACAAATTCATCCTCTTCATTACAACTTCCATGTCCTGTGGCAATGACAAAAACATAAACATTAATCTTCATTATGACAAAGTAAGATAATTTTTTATTCATTGGAAAGGGCAACCTTAAAGAAAAATAATAATAAAGTGAAAACATAGAAGGGACAAAGTGCACGAGTTTCTTACTCACTGGAAGGGGCATATAAAGAACAAGATGAATACTTTATGGTACTTGAAAAATATGCCTCACATGATGCTCTTGCTCTTTCCTACCCATTTTTTTTTTTTAGAAAAATGACCTAATTAAAGATGCTCACAACTTGTTAGCTTAGTGGAGGAGAATGATGGAAACAAAAAACCAATTCAATTTTGAATTTATAATTGATTTTGATATTTGTTTTATTCTAGGTACCAAAATTTTAGTACATTTTTGTTTGGCATAAGTTTCTTAGTTTAATTTGGTTATGGTAAGAGTTTAATGGGATTATTATCTTTCCCAATTATTGACATTTCTTTTCTAGTTTAGGTGATATTACATTTACAATTTATATAATAATCATCTTTTTATTAATAAAATCTCTTTAATTAATCTTTGAGTAGGTTATTTTTGTCCGTGTAAAATAGTTGTCTTTGCTTTATCAATTTCATCTCAATCTTTTTCATGATTAGAAGGTTCAATTTAGTATTGCATTATGATCTCTTAAAAATTCTTTTACATAGAATGATCATATAAATGATAAATCACTAATGTTGGTCCTATGACTAAATGAAAAAAGTTGAAAACTATGTTGTCAAACAATGCTCAAAGCGTCTAAACCCTATGAAGATGGATCTTCACTATATAGTTAAATGAAGGGATAAGATTGTAAATAGTTGACAAAATAAAGTTGTATACGATGTTGTAACCCTAAAAAAATGTAATAATGGTAAATTATTAGAATAAACTAAATAAAGTTGTATATGATGTTATAACCCTAAAAAAATTTAATAATGGTAAATTATTAGAATAAACAACAATTGAGGGTAATTAAGAGAAATGGTTAAATTCTAATGTTTATATTCAATTTATTTGAGGTGAATTGAAGGAGATTAGAATTAATTATAAATTAAGTTTAAGTTTGGCTTGAACTCAAGATGCTTTGATTTTGTTAGAGATGAACCAATTTAGCAATGATGGCAACTAGGGATGGCAACTAGGGTTTATTAGAGTCCAAATTTGGCTTTAGTTCATCCGGTGGGCATTGCAATAAGAGTGAGTTCAAATTGGACTCGATTTGGATTTATCGCTAATTTAGGGATGAACCAAAAATACATGAGGAATCAACTGGTTCAATCTAGTTATGGTTCATTCGAGTTATGCTTAAGTTGTAGAGTTTTGGGTTACTTAAAATTATTTAAATCTTCTCTCTTCTCTTTCCCACATGATTCATTTTTTGATTCTTCTTTCCTCCTCTTTTCACGATGTTGCCCCAATCACAACCTAGAGTTATGAGCAGTGGAGATCTTCTCCTCCACCTAGTAATCCAAGGCCTCTCTCTCTTTCATTTGTGACAAGAGAGGAAGGTTCGAACCACATTAGGTCTATTTACGCAGCCTTATCCTACACTATAAGAAGTTGTTTCTGTAACTCGAACTCGTAACCTCCAGGTCACACGACAGCAACTTTACCATTGCACCAAAATTCCTCTTTGTAGTAGCACCAAACTTCCCACAAAAACGTAGTAGCAAAGGCTACCCACAGTTTATGCTAATTTTGTATGAACGATATATCGTTGTTTATCACCAATGGGGGCCTTAGCGTAGTGTTAGATTATGCTATTTCTACTCTGCGAATTTCACTCAAGCGATTCACTTATTGCATTTATTTGGTGACAAATAAGAGGTGACAATTAAAAGTAAATGTATTTGCATTAAGAAAATAAAATGACAATTAAGTGGATTTACTTGTGCTAATAAATGATCTCAAGTGAATTTGCTTTGATAGTTAGTGTTAATAATTAAGTGGATTTACTTAAATGTAGACAATTAACGGTGAAATTACTTGTGATATAAAAATGGTGTTAATTAAAAGTGGATATATATAAAAAACATGAATGAATAGTTACTCATAAGGGGCATAAAGAATTGGAGTTAACCATGATTTGAAATTTCATACCATGCTGGGCGAAACAGTAAAAAAAATATCGTTCCAATAAATCACTGAAACTTAATACCACTCAGCACTGAGGTTCAAAATCTCAAGCTATATCATAATTTCAATGTTTCACCGAAAAGATATTATTCCAACACTCTGATACATGATATCGGTGATAGATTGAAAGTTGAAGGAGAAAAGAAATGAAGTCACGGATGTAAACATTATATGTGCTATTGAGTTTCGGTAATTTATTGGAATAATATATTTTGATTGTTTTTCCAAACATCATACAAGATTTAAAATCATGCTCGACACAGACTCCTTCCTATACTTCATCTTCTTCCTCTTATCCATTACCGGTACCATGTATTGAAACATCAGTTGGAATGATGTATTTCGACCATTTGCCCAACATGGTACAAGATTTAAAACTATGCTTGACATAGACTCCTTCCTATGTTTTATCTCCTTCCTTTCTCAACTCCAATCCATTACCGACACTATGCATCGAAATATCGATATAATACTGAAACTATTATTCCAATCAAAGATCAAACTTCGACAAGGGTCGAGATTTTGAACCTTGAAGTTAACCTTATGTTGAATAAAAACTTCAACTTGGAACTCTAATATTCAAATATGAGTTATAACTAACTCACTTGGATATAGGTAATATTGGAATGTGTTAACTAAATGTGAAAGTAGAGGGAAGTTAGTTCAATATCAATTTTAATTATTGTTAATCCTTTGAGCTCTTAATTTAAGATATTAAATTCATACGCATCTCTTCTCTCCTATTTATCCATTTTCTAACTTGTGCTAAGTAGTTGTTGTCTCAACTATTATTAGAAATGTTTTCTTCTCAGATATGCATCTTAGAAAGATTTTGTATTACTCACATTATTTTCTACTATTAGTCATGTTTTATTCTAAGGTATGCACTTTGAAAAGATTTTGTATTGCACTTTAACATTATTGTAGATCATGCATGATGAGCGAAACATACCTCTAAGCAAGCTTAGGCAACATATCTCTAAGCAGGCTTAGACCACGCAGGGCCAGGCTTAGACCACGCAGGGTATGACAATTGCTAACATGAAAGTAGTAATATATAAACATAATTACAAATTATGACATATTAGTTATAGAGAACTCAACAATGGAAAAAACCTTGCTAATGTTGTCTAAACTTTTGAACAATTAGATGTTTTATATAGGTATTTAAAAATCTAATAATAGATAACATAACTATCTATTACTATATTCAAATAATTTGTTTTTTTGTCCATATCACTAATTTTTCTGACATTTTTTTAATCTTCCTCTTAATCATGTAAATTCTTATCAAATAATAAATATTATTTGGAGAATAACTCACTATTTATTTATTAATTTTTCTGGATTATAAAAACAGATTGAAAATTACTCGAAAAAATATTGAAAGCAATGTTTAAAATTTCAAGTTGGCCACAGTTTCGGTCCAGAACCAGAACAATACGATTTTCATACTTTTTTAATTTTTAAATATAAATATATATTAATTAAAAATTAATTTTATTTATACTTGATTACTATGTATACTTACTATTGATATTATATTTTGAGGTGTTGATTTTATCTTCGAATATTTTCTCATAAAATAAAGCCACAGCTACATAAAAGTGTAAATTTCAAAATTATTCTAAAAATAAGTAATTGATAAAATTATAAAATTAAATCTAAAATTATAAAATTATTTTAAAAATTCAAAGATAATTAAAAATTATTTGAAGGTCTTAAATGTTTTTTTGAATATATTTGTAAATTTTTAATTTTTTAAATTTATTTGAAATATTTAAGAATTATATTTTTTTAAAAATAAATTATTTTAAATTCATATTTAATTTTCAACATATATTAACATTTTAAAAGTATTTTATAAAATATTTTATTAATTTTTAAAAGTATTTAAAAATTTAAAATATTTCTTAATATTTTATAACTATTATTATAGTATATTATATTTATAACTATTATATATAATTAATAGATATACCTATTTAAAAATTTTTAAAAAATAATCTTAAAAAAATCATGGCAACAACCCCAAGAGGTACGACCTCGTAGCCGTCGCAGGATTATGGCACCCTCCGCACCCCAACGGGATTGCGATAGCCTCGCAGTTGCGATGCTAGTATGATGTCGTTGTTGATCAGCGAACAAAATGGTAAATTCTGTCAATACCAATCGGCACGATATGAAATTTAAATCCATGATTGGAATCATTAAATCATTTGACAATATCCTTCTCTTTTTCTTGATTATATATGGGAAAATAACTTTGATTCATAAATGTGTCAACTTAGCATAGAAAGAATATAATTATTTAGTAGAAATTATTTCATGATTAGTCAATGCATTGGATAGTAAAATATAACCTCTGTACCCTGAGTTGCAACTAATTGTAGCATATATTCAATTGCAGATTATTCTAGATTATGTTTTTTATGCTTTTATTAGCTATTATTTATATATGTAGGTATATGATAGCAATGTAGCTACATATTATTCATTTGAAATTCTTCTTCAATATGCACTAGAATCTTTCATGTCTACCCATCTAAAGAAAAAATACACATCTACAGCCCAGTGCATGAAGCTCTCGCCAAGACAGGATCCTGGGAAAGGATTTATTGTACGCAGCCTTACCATGCCTTGTAAGAGGTTTTTCCGTGACTCAAACTCATGGCTATCAGATCATATGGCAACAACTTTACTATTACGTCAAGACTCCCATTCAACAAAACAACTAAAAAAAAAATTGCAAATATAAAAATTACTTCTCAAAGTTGTAAAAAGTTTATTAAAAGGGCACATATGGAATTTTAAACATACAAGAATATAGTCAAGATTGAACTAGAAATAGCAAATAGAAATTACTTCTTTTCTCAAACTAAGAAAGGATTTAAAGGAATACTTGTACGAGTGGTTTATGATTCTAATTAAATAGACATTTAACAAAGAACATCAAAATGAAATGAAAAATACTCTCAAGAATCTGACTATGAGCAACTCACCCAAGTTTTAGAAGGCCAGCAACAGTGCTCACACTGATATCAAAATCTACTTTTGGTTGTATAATGAAATTCCCCTCTCGTATAGGCTTTAGATTCAAAGAAATGGTAAGGTTATTCAGAAACAGGAAAAACATAAAACTGAATATCATTGATCCAGACCTCTCGTATTAACAACGCAAATCTTCCTTCACACAATCTGACACGAATACAATCTCCTTCTGCAAGTTGCCCATTTGAATGCACTCCAGGAAGCCTTAAATAAACATCAATGAAGTTCTGAACAGAGCTGCAAACTTTTCCAGGGTCAAGTACTTTGAGTAAGTCTTGGTTTGATACCTAATGATTGTTAAGGTCACAAAAATAATTACCATTTACTACATCAGACTATAGGATAAAAAAATAATAGAAATAATAGCTCACCTGCTTGTTACTTTTAAGTACAAATAAGGAACTCTCAGGAGAAAGTACAGGATCAAAATCATTGCGAATTTTAAGCTGCATGAGAATATGACTCATCAAGCGGACAAATAGAAGTGTAGAAACAGAGGAACCAGTTCAAGTTGAAAAATTCAGGTTGTACCAACATGTGCATGTACAAGATGTGGTTCAATGTGTTGCTGAAACATAGGGAAAACAGTTGTCATTATCTCATTCTGAAATATAGAACAGCCAACACGATTCTTGTCTCTTTGAACTCTTGCAATAAGGTGTGAATGAACACCACCAACCTTGTAAGGAAAAGACAAACATACAACACAACTGAGCTACATGCGTATAAACAATGATAGGACATAACATAGAGCATGTTAAAGGTCATGATTCTCACAACAGCAATCCAAAAATCAAGTGACTTCCTAATATCTGGATGTAGTGCATATATGCCTTCAAAAATCACCTGTGCAGTAAAAGATACAAAAGAAAGTGAGCAATTAGGATAGGCAATTTTGTAAGCATTTAAGAAAATTAGGAGATTGCATGGTTTCATATACTTAAACACAGAGTGGTGCATCATGAACCACATGGTGAATAAAGAAGAAAGCAAAGAGAAATTGTTTAAAAGGAGACATGGCGCATCCATGCTTCCGTTAAATTTCTCTATGGAAGAGAAATTTAACGAGAATAAAAAACCTAAAAGTTATATTTTTTATTCTCTTCCTCTCCGTCTCTTCCTTGCGCCGCTGCCCATCCCCCTCCTCTTGCCGCCGCCGACCACCCTAGGTGGTGCCGCAACCGTCCAAGAGGTACCAGCTACCAGCTACCAGCTACAGCCGGCGATCAAAGCAAGGACTAGTTTCCAACCCTGAGATTCTTCTTCCTCCGCCCATGGCTATTGTTCTAGCAAACAATTGTTGTTATCGGAACTCTGACGCTATTAGGCCTGCTGCCCCTTGTCGACAGCAAACCATCCGACCTTTGAACGGCGGCTTGATCGTTTCCATTCAGTTTGATTAGTATTGTTGGATTGCTTTAAGCCATCAGATACCGAATCGAACTGTAGGTTCTCTCTCGGATCACTTTGTCTCCTTCCTTCAACTAGTATCGAAACGGAGACACGACACATGACTTATAAAGTTGTCTCGTGGAGATCTCGATGTAGATACGAGTAGAGATAATTTTTCTAAAGGTTACTGGTTGATGTCATTTCCGTTTTATATCATCTAATAGGTATAATTTATTTATGTCATCTTTTCTATGATTATGTATGTAAGCGTGTGTATACTCGTGAGTTTTTTTATGCGCGTGTTGTAATAATATAGATTATTATGCTTTCGCTGCTTGTTTAGTGAAATAAAAATTTAAAACGCATATAGAAAAACCCAACACATTCTTCTTCCTTTGTCCCACCTGAAATATTGTTAAGGCTTGGAACAAGCAACAGCATGGCCAACACTTTATGTTTCAACCAAAGAACTATAGATACCATGGTCAAAATGAGATTGTAGGCCTCGATTTATTCTTCCATCACCCTTAAAATAGTTGGACCAAAAAGGAGAAACAATTCATTGTCAAAATCACACGGACTAATACCTAAAGTTGTGTCAATAAATCATAGAATATTTAAGCATTTTAGACACTATAACAAGATTGCAGTGAACTTACCGATTAATATTTTTTCCCTCAAATTGAGTTGTTTCATTGTTCCTATTGTCCTTATTCGCACCATAAGTCTTTGCAACTTCTCTAATTTTGCTAGTTGTATGATTTTATAAGTGGTTTCCTACTAGAAGTGTGATGGATTGCTTGGGTCAAATGATTGAAAACCCGAGTTTGTCAATCTGCTCTAAGA
This sequence comes from Curcuma longa, assembly GCF_044706935.1. Lineage (NCBI taxonomy): Eukaryota > Viridiplantae > Streptophyta > Magnoliopsida > Zingiberales > Zingiberaceae > Curcuma > Curcuma longa. Next base: position 10,474 of record NW_027431594.1, read on the forward strand.
AGTAAAAGAGGTACATATAGCATAATGTGATAGTTATATATGCGCGATATATAATTGGTATATTGGATACCTACCACTAGAACTAAGGATGGTTTGTTGGATTTTCGCCAGGATTGTTTTTATTTTAGTAGATATGAACCCATTTAAAGAAAACCTACAATCACTTGAATTCAAAATCAAGGCTCTTGAATTTGATAAGCAAGTAGGACTCCCTTTTATATATATATAAATTGTTTACATTACATAATAAATTCTTCTCTCTTCTATTTGTTCAATTGTTTATTTCTATGTTAATAGAATCAGAATGTCTTCTTTAAATTTGCATTCAATTTTGAACACTAATTAATTGATTGGATCAAACTTATTGGACTAGCTTCGAAATTTGAGAATTGTTCTCAAGGTTGAGAAGATAACTAATGTCCTCAAAGAGCCTCTTTCTCCGAGATTAACTGACGATGCTACATCGTCAGCCAATCTACATTGTCAGCCTCCCTTTTATGTATGTAAATTATTTATATTACATAATAAATTCTTCTCTCTTATATTTGTTCAATTATGTATTTCTAAATTAATAGAATCAGAATGTCTTTTAAATTTGCACTAAATTTTGGACACCAATAAACTAACTAGACCAAACTTCTTAAACTGACTTCGAAATCTGAGAATCGTTCTCAATATTGAGAAGATAACTTATGTCCTCGAAGAGCCTCTTTCCTTGAGATTGGTTGACGATGCTACATCGAACAAAATGTTGACCCATCAGAAACATACGACTAATTCTGAGCTTGCCAATTCCATCATGCTAGCCTCAATATCTCCTGAACTGCAAAACCAACGTAAGCAAATGGATGCTTATACGATTGTTTATCATCTTCGTGAGTTGTTTGATAAGCAAGCCAGATCTGAACGGTTCGAGGTCATCAAGTTTCTCTTTCACTTAAAGATGTAGGAGAGTTCATTTGCTGTGCAGTTTGTACTAAAGATGAACGACTATATTGAGCAGTTAGGATTACTTGGATTTGTGATGGATCATGAGTTAAGTATTTAGTTAATTCTACATAGTTTGTCTGATGGCAATTCGCAATTTGCAATGAACTATCAGATGAACCATCTAGAATCCACAATTCTAGAGTTGATCAACATGCTTAAGATAGTGGAACCATCTGTTAAGAAAGAACAAAAAGTTGTGATGTTGTTTGACACTTGAAAAAAGGTTCTAAGAAGAGAAAGTCAAAAGATCAAGGAAAAGAAAAAGGCTAAAAAAGAAGAACCGACACCAAAGGGACTGTGTCACCATTGTGGCAAGACTGGACACTGGCGAAGAAACTACAAGATTTATCTTGAGTCCGTAAAGAATGCATCCGATGCCCCATCTACTTCAGGTATCTTCGTTATTGAATATTATACTATTTCCTCTGACACTTGGTATTAAATACTGGGTCTCGCTCACATATATATGTAATGACATACAAAGGTTAAGGAATAATAGAAGATTGGTCAAGCGAGATTAAAATTTACGAGTTAGCAATGGAGCAAAAGTTGCAGCTAAAGCCATAGAAACTTATTTATTGAAACTCGCTAATGGACTTGTCTTGGAACTGGATAATTGTTATTATGTTCCTTCTTTAATAAAGAACATTATTTTTATTTCTTGCTTAAATAAAAAAGATTTCCATTTGACTTTTAATAATAATTGTTGATATATAACTTTAAATATCGTTCTTTATGAAACTAGAATATTATGCAATGGTAACTACACGTTAGATGTATCCAATGACATTCAATATTGAACCGAGCAACAAGCATGCTCGAAAAGACAATCGATTAACATCCTATACTTGGCATTGTCGCCTGGGTCATATAAGTAAGAAACGTATATCTGAGTTATACAAGTATGGAATCACGAATCATTTGAATTGGATTTATTTGATACATGCGATTCATGTCGAAAAGGTAAAATGACTAAATTACCTTTTAAGGGAAAAGGTGAACGAGAGAATGATACTTTGGGTCTTATACATACCGATGTATATAGACCCATGTGGACTCATACACAAGGAGGTTATAGCTACTTCATCATCTTCATCGATGATCACTCACAATTTGGGTATGTGTATCTATTGGGACACAAGTCTGAAGCCTTTGAAAAGTTTAAAAAATTTAGACATGAGGTAAAGAAACAACTTGACAAAGGTATTAAAATACTTCGATCGGATCGAGATGATAAATACTTAAATCAAGAGTTTCATGATTATTTCAGAAACAATAGGATATTTTCTCAATGTACTCCATCTTACACACCACAACATAATGGGATATCAGAAAGGCAAAATCGAACTTTGTTAGATATAGTAAGATCAATGATAAATCATACAAGTCTTCTTAAATCCTTTTGAGATTATGCACTCGAGACAACTGTTTACTCGCTAAACAGAGTTCCAACTAAGGCAGTCTCTGCTACTCTATATAAGATATGAAATGATAAGAAATCTCATTTATCTTATATGAAGATAGAGGTAGTCCTGCTTATGTGAAGATTACTATATCAGACAAAATAGATGTTAAGTCTGATAAATGTCTATTTATTGATTATCCTAAGGAAACTAAAGGTTATCAATTCTATCATCTCTTGGAATAAAAGGTGTTTATTTCAAGGCATACTGTATTTCTAGAGAAAAAATTTTCTTGCAAGAAAACAATGAGAGTGAGGTTGAGCTAAGGGTAGTTCAAGAAACTCCAATAAACACAAAAGAGACGCCTAATCAAGATCCACAATCTGTTATTCATAAGGATGAGATAATAGATGAACCTGTTGATAGACCGTCGCTTCGTAGATCTAGTAGGACATCTAATTCCCAAAAGATATACTAATAAGTTAATTGAGAGACGTATTACTCATTAAAGATGAGGGAGTCTATTAGTTATAAAAAAGTTCTGAAAAATTTAAAAAGAGACTTGTGGTTAAAAGCCATGAAATCGAAAATAAATTTCATGTATGAAAACCAAGTTTGGAACTTGATGGACCCAGCCGAAGGGATAACACCTATTGAGTGCAAATGAGTTTTCAAGAAGAAAACCAATATGGATGGTAATTTAATTACCCATAAAGCAAGATTGATAGCGAAAGGCAATCGTCAAAAATATAGTATCAACTATGACAAGACCTTCTCAACAATGACTATACTTAAATTCATTCGGATACTCCTAATCATAGCAACTCATTACGATTATGAGATATAATAAATGAATGTGAAAACAACTTTCCTTAACGAAAATCTATTCAAAGATGTATATATGATACAACTCGAATGTCTCACATCTATTGACAAAAATAAAGTATGCAAACTTTAACGGTCCATTTATGGACTGGAACAAGCATCCAGGAGTTGGAATATCTGTTTTAATGAGGTAATCAAAAAGCCAAATTTTTTATTCTCTTCCTCTCCCAATCTTCCTTGCGTCGTTGCCCATCCCCCTCCTCTTGTCGCTGCCGCCGCCGACCACGATAGGTGGTACCACAACCGTCCAAGAGGGGCTAGCTACTGGCCTCCCTCCCATAGCAAGCCACCTTCCCCAGCCAGCCAGCCACCAATTTCCAAGGAGCTACAGCCGGTGGTCAAAGCAAGGAGTAGTTTCCAGCCACGAGATTCTTCTTCCTTCGCCCTTGGCTATTGTTCCAACGAGCAATTGTTGTTATCGGAACTCTAACGTCATTAGTCCTGTACCACTCGTCGACAACGAGTCATCCGACCTTCGAATGGTGACTTAATCACCTCCGTTCAATTCGATTAATATCGTCAGATTGCTTTAAGCCGTCGGATACCGAATTGAACAATACGTTCTCTCTCAGATCGCTTTGTCTCCTTCCTTCGACTAATATCGAAATAGAGACACGACATGTAACTTAGTGAAGTCGTCTTGCGGAGATCTTGGTGTAGATATGAGTAGAGGAAACTTTTATGAAAGTTACTGGTTGATCTCGTTTCTGCTTCACGTTATCCAACAGATATAATTTATTTATGTCATTTTTTCTAAGATTATGTCTGTAAGCGTGTGTATCCTCGTGTGATTTTTGATGCGCGTGTTATAATAATATAGATTATTATGCTTCTGTTGCTTGTTTAGTAAAACAAAAATTTAGATATAATTTATTTATGTCATCTTTTCTAAGATTATGTCTGTAAGCGTGTGTATCCTCGTGTGATTTTTGATGCGCGTGTTGTAATAATATAGATTATTATGCTTCTGTTGCTTGTTTAGTAAAACAAAAATTTTAAACGCACATAAAGAAACCCAACACATTCTTCTTCCTTTTTCCCACCCAAAATACTATTAAAGCTTGGAACAAGCATCAGCAAGGCCAACACTTTATGTTTCAGCCAAAGAACCATAGATACCATGCTCAAAATAAGATTGTAGGCCTTGATTTATTCTTCCATCACCCCCAAAATAGTTGGAGCAAAAAGGGGAAACAATTCATTGTCGGAGCTACACTGACTAATACCTCAAATTGTGTCAATAAATCATAGAATATTTAAGCATTTTAGACACTACAACAAGATTGTAGTGAACTTACCAATTAATATCTTCTCCCTCAAATTGAGTTGTTTCATTGTTACTTGTGTCCTTATTCGCACCATAAGTCTTTGCAACTTCTCTAGTTTTGCTAGCTGTATGATTTTATAAGTGGTTTCCTACTAGAAGCGTGATGGATTGCTTGGATCAAAAGATTGAAAACACGAGTTTGTCAATCTGCTCTGAGAAGTAAAAGAGGCACTATGGCGAATCTCATGAAAGAGAAAACCTAAGGTTAGAGTCAATCTTTAAGATGCAGAAAATATCAAGGTTAATTTTAAATTGGAGCAATGCTTAAAGTACCATGGACCATACCTCCCAACACTTGATGCAACCCTCTGAATATGTTTGGGGGTTAGTCAGCCCCCATTACCTCTTTTAATTCCCTTCAATTTCACTTCAACCACCCTCTTTTGACTTTGGAAAAAGAAAAAAAGATGTTTACATTTCTAGATCAAGTCAAATAAGCACTTGATAGATATTGCGCCACAAACTACCAAGTAAAACATATGCAAATCTAGCACTAATTTTAACACTTGCTCATGTAGGATTGGATTGTTTGACACATCTCCAAATCTTATAACATTTCAAAATCATCATAATCTACTTAAAATTGGGCTACTATTTGGAATTTTCTTAAACCTCCTTTGCTTCTGCACCTATGATATTTCTAGTTTGATATATTCTGTCATCATCATCTTCTTGGATCTCTAGCTCATTCATCAGCATATCATATTCATGCCACTAGTCCACTACTGAATCCTCATCAAGTTGTGAGAAAAAATGTACAACTCAGAACTACTTGAGCTTCTTGGCATCTACATGGGAAGATGCCACTGTAGATGCAAGTATTGTAATTGTTTGAAGTGTTTGGAAAAAAAATATTTTAGATTCACAATTTTTTTCTCAATTGCACTACAATCCTCCAAAATGCACCTACCACATAGCTGAGGAATTATGTATGAAAACAATACAAATAATCTTCTTAAAGAGAATTTAGTTGTAAATATAAATGAAGAAAAAAATCATAATATTACTTGGGTTTATATCACATAAAACACCTACATGTGATTGCAAAAGCTATGAAACTTGCATGGAACATATGAACTTATGTACCAGGTGTATGGACCAGCTAAAAAAATATTACAAATAGCATTTTAAAATGTTAGGATCATTTTTGTAACCACTCCCATTATCTTATTAGCATATTACAAATGTTAAGTGTATAATTATCATATACTTGTAGCTATGATTGTCATTGGTATTTTGGTATATAACCATGATTGTCCTTTCTGGTCATAGTTGTTCAAGTCACTGGAATGTAGCCATGGTTGTTCTTTGTATCCTTGGTTTGTACTTTAGTATCATTCGCTTGTAGCCCGGGTTGTTCTTGTTCTCATGGGCTTGTAGCCCAATTTGTTCTTGTTATCATTGGCTTAGCCATGGTTTTACTTTGTATTATTTTCTCTATACTGTTTCTTTACTTGTCTTGTTCTATATTCTCTCAATAGAGGTAGCATTGACTTTTTATTGTTGAAATGAAGGGTGGGGATAGAGAGTATAACTCAACTGAAGTCTTCTTCTACCTTGTTATTTTTTGCTTCTTATTGCCTTCATTCACAGCAAGGTCCTTAAGCACTTCTTGGTAGGTCTTTCTTCCTTCATTGTTGCCATAAATTGCAGGTCAAAGTTGGCAGCATGATATCCAATCTCCTTGGCATCAGCTTAGCAGCCTCTTGATACAAGAACGCGACACTTTTTTCATACTAGAGACTGTCGTGATCCATAATTTTCTCCCTAATCTAGGGATATGAATTCCATGATCATATAGGGATAAAATGACATTGTGCTCCCCATTTTGTTTCCTTGACATGAGTTATAGAAGATTATGATCCTATGATTATACAGATACAAATTGCAGGAATTTTCTCTTTCCTGTTTGTTAGCAATCAACAACTTCAATACTTGCATTGCAATCAACTTTAGCATGTAGGTGTTGGGTTCATCATTGAGCTAAACCTAATCCATTATGTTTAAGTTACTGTGGCTTGAGTTCAATTGCGCCCCATCAAAATTAAAGTTTGACCGACTCAATCTAGGCTATATTAGGAATGATTCAAGTTGGCCAAGTTTTAGTAGGGTTGATCAATTTGATTTGGCCAACACCAAATAGGATAACTTAGGATCAACAAATCATTTTTAAAGTTATCAAATTTTAACGTCACCACTGTCAAGCGTGCCAACATGCAATTTTGAAGGCAACAAAGGAGGAAGGGATTGGAAGGAGGAAGAGAAGAAGCAGAAGAAAAAGAAGAGAGCAAACATTTCTCTTACCAACAGGAAACCCTAAATGAAGGCAAACACATGCTTGGGATCAGAAAGGCCTTACAAAAGGAAGAAGTTATAACTTCTGACTATTGGTGAGGGTTGCAAAATAAAGAAAAAGGTTTTAAGGGTTCAAGGAGGCCTTATGGAACAAAGAAGCTTTTTCATATGTGAAGATCCGAAAATTTTATCCTTTTTTATAGTTATTTTTATCTTTTGTATTTTCGGATTTTGAGTATATTTAGAGTTTTTATGATTTTGAGTCTATTAAAAACTTTTCCTTTCTTTTAAGTTTTTTTTTCTTTCTTTGCATCTTAGGATTTTGTGTCTATTTAAACAATTATTTAGTTGATGTTAAGATAATTTTTTATGAATAATATTTTCAACAGTGTCGTTTATTTTCTTTTTTTCTATTTTCTAGTATTCTTCTGAATCAACAGATTTTATAAGATTGTTTCTAATGTTTGCAATCGAACCAACAGAATTAATACTCCCCGCAAGATAATCGTTATTCTGCTCGACATCAGTTGGTATCAAAGCTCTTATGTGGCAAAAGGTGACTCACTCACCCCAAGCGCCCCTCAGGCCCCACAGCGATTTGAAGGGAGTAAATCATGGTGACCAAACGACTTCTTCCGGGGGGATTTTATTCCCCAAGGGCATAGGGCATCAAAGCTCTTAGATCACATGAATAGTCGTCGTAGTCGTGATCGAAATTTTGATAGACAGGTTCCGGCTGAGTATGCCTCGCACCATGGGTGTGGCACCCGAGATAAAATACTTGAAGATCTACAGAGACAAGTCGCGAAGTTATTCCAGCTTCTAGCGACGTAAGATCTTAAAGGTCATGAGTTCTTTTATCTTAATTCAGCGTCCACTTTTGTAAAACCCTATCACAATCGTGAGAACCACGCTCGAAATGAACTATATGCAAATATCAGATTTCCAGTTGAACTTCCCGATTTTTCTAGTACATTGTGGACCGAAGAATTCTTTGATTCGTTTGATGAGGTGCAAGAAAAATTTTATTATAAGAAAGATGTGGACAACAAAATTGAAATAGTCAGTGATCCAATTTATGACAATGATGAGGTGGATGAAGTTGTCGATGAAGTTAGTGATGGCGTGTTGTAGGTTTCGAACGCTGAGAATTCTCCAGATGGAGGCATCGTTGGCGGAAAAGAGCTCCCATATTTGAGTTTTGTTCAAAACGATGAGGACGATGACAAGAAAGACATCGAGGAAGGCAAAATGGAGTAAGTTGACGAGGAGAAGGAAGAGAGAGAAAAGAAAAAGAAGAAGATCAAGGAAGTTTCCCACGAATGGTCTTTGGTCAACAAGCAAAAGCCCATCTAGATGAGGAACCTTGAAGAGATCACAAAGGAAGAGTATTCTGCTTTCTACAAGAGTCTCACCAATGATTGCGAAGAGCATTTGGCTATGAAGCACTTCTCTATGGAAGGCCAACCATTTCTTGTTCAATTTAAAGAAGAGATAACTCCAAAACAACCCATCCAAGAAGACTTGGATACAAAATTATATGGCAGGGTCTTGCTTTTGGTTCGTCTGCAGTCTGAAGCAGAAGTTATCACAACACATAAGTCTGGGACAATGATAATAGAGGTGGAAAACATTTAGAAAGTAACAATGTGAATCAAATAGTTTAGATCCTGATTTACCAACAGAAGTGTAACAGCTACTAGGAGATTTTGCCAAGTTAATATCAGAGGATCTTCTTCCTAGGCTACCACCCGGCACTACTCTAAATTCGAGAATAAATTCTTTTCAAATCGAGGCAACTGATGCAAGAGAATCTGCAGATTTTATCCTTTTTTAGAGTTATTTTATCTTTTATATTTTTTGATTTTGAGTCCATTTAGGGTCTTTAGGATTTTGAGTCTATTAATATTTTTTTCCTTTCTATTAATATTTTTTTATTATGATTTTTTTCTTTCTTTGCATTTTAGAGTTTTGGATCTATTTAAATAATTGTTTAGTTGATGTTAAGGGAGATTTTTTTTGATGAATAATATTTTCAGTCGTGTCATTTATTTTCCTTTTCCCTATTTCCTAGTATTCTTCCAAATCAACAAATTTTAGAAGATTATTTTCCGACGTTCGTAGTTGAACCAACAGAATCAATACTACTTGCAAGATAATTGTTATTCTACCCGACGTCAATATGTATAGGACATTAAATTTCAATAGGCTTGACAGACATGAATCTATTTTAAATCATGTTCCAAACAACATTATTGTTTTAATGAGCCTTAACATATGTTGTTTATGTGGGCGCATAGGTTTATATAATGAGAGATCTTATTGCATTTGATTATGATACCTAGCTTATTGAAATCAGATCATGTCAAAAGTTAACCATGATTTAGCTAAATTGACAAGCAACAAGTAAAATCTATGTATTGGCCACCATGTAACTTTTCTTTTATATAATTTTTTATTGTTTAATATGCATTTTTTATCTTTGGTGTTTTTTTTCATATATCTATTTGGACTCCTTAGGATGATTAGTTCTTGGTAAAATGAGATTAAGTTTTATTGAAATTGAGGTTTTAGGTTGATTAGTTTGATTTATTATGTAGTAGATGTAAGTTTTAATTTTAAAATTTAACATATTTTGTAAGGTTTAAAATTTCGAGTGGTACTGAAGTTTCATTCTATGACTGAACGTATTTGAATTGTATTTGAGACATTGAATATTGAATTCAAGTTTTGATATTATCTCATGAAATATTTGATGTTTATTGAGTAAAAATCAATTTAGGGCTAGTTGAAATCCACCAAGTAGAAATAGAAAGAAAGTAGGTTTAAATTTAACTTAATTTGAATTTATTTTGATAAATTAAATTTATATATATAATAATTTAATTTGTAGTAGAATATTTTATAAGGTCAAAAATTATATTTTATTTATTTTTTTATCTTTCCTAATAATCTATTCACTTAATGTCAAACAGGTTTATTTTTCTCTATTTATCTCGTGGACAAATAAAGAGTAAAAAATTAACCATCCTTTAATATGGATTTGTTTTTCTTTGTCTATCTCTTGGATGGATAAAGGAAAAAAAATTAACCATCATTAAAGAGGTAAAGAGGCTTTTTTCCTCTCTATTTACACTCATGGAGGAAGGAGGGAAAAAATAACGAAGGACAAATGAGGAACAAATGAAAAAGGGAAAAAATTAATAAAAAAAAATTAAGCCTCATTTTTTCCTCTTGGAGAGACAAAGGAGGAAAAAATTAATGAAGGAGAAAAAATTAAAATAAAAGAGAAAGGATCAAGGAGAAGAATTTAAATGAAAATGTAGAGGTCGTTGCGATGTCACGACTACCTCTATGACCTCGTGGTGGATATCGCAATGTCATGGCTATATCTATTATCATGTCGGTGCGCGGAAGAACAAAAAATTTTGCCCATACCAACCAACACAACACGATATTTTATACTATGTGTTATACGCTTATAATCAATCTAACTAATATTGTTAAAAGAAATATAGGCAACATAGCACCTATGACTATATATGGATTATATTGTGCTTAGATACCAAACTACTTGATATATTTTTTTAACAATGAAAAAAAAATACTATACATAGTGTTAGTGCTTAAGTGTGCAAATGAAGAAGCTTGACAAGCAATGCTCATTCAATAGGTATCGACGTGGCAAGTTGAAGTCCAAGAGGTTTTGACAAATTGAGAAGTTTAACATGTGTTTGCAAAAGTCTAAGACGTCATGGTAGATGGAGAAATTCATGAGTGTTGGTGGTATTAGTAGAAGAGCTCCTCGAGGTGATTACCTCTTCTTTTATTTTTTTCCTCATTATCTCCAACCTTCTTTAATTTGTCATTGAAACCATGTATCCGCACTTCAACACAATACCAAAATAGTAGCATTCCAACTTAAAACAAAATTTTAAACCTAAGTTTGAACTACAATAAATAATGTGGTCCCTCCAAATGCCTATATTGTCATATACAAGTCAAGATAGCTTCTAAAACCAAAGGTCATAACTACCATATTACTGTCTAGTAAACTTGTTAGTTTATGGGAAACCACCAAATTGGGTGGTGTGCCTAGTACTTTATTAGACAAGTAAATCTTGACTATATTAGATAGTGTGACTGAGATTTCAAACCTGAATTAGATTCATGTGGGATATATATTGGTTGAGGGGCTAAACTATGTTGTTGGCTGCATTTACCTAATTGAGTAACAATCAATTCACAATAAGTAATGTGCACATTTTCCACTATGCTCAAAATTACAATGTGTCTTACTTCAAAAACAAACACCAACTAATGCATGAATGCAATTTTTCCTATAAAGATATTGAATAAAGAAAACCTTGTTTACTTGTCACACAATAGGATAGAAATTGGGATCATTTCAACCAAGGTTTAAAATATCGAGCCGTGCCGGAGTTTCGGTCCTGGACCGGAACGATACAGTTTCGGTACCGTATCGTACCGTGCCGGTATAGTTTCGGTATTTTTAAAATATAAAATATATTAATTAAAATAAAAAATTTAATCTAAATATTTAAAAATAAAAAATAAAATTTTTTGATAATTTTATAGGTTTTAATAGGGCCTAATAAAATTTTTTGATAATTTTATAGGTTTTAATAGGGCCTATTTAAATTATCCCGAATTATAACTTTGAACTATAGCTAGGAGTTGATTATTAAAATCTAATTAATACCTAAGTTTAAAAAAAAAAAAAAAAACTCGCGATCGCGCGATCGCGGCACGCGGACGCGGACGCGCGGACTGTCGGGGGGCCCCGGCGGCATCGCCGACTCCGGGCGACGCCTCCGGCGGCGTCGCCGGCCCCGGGCGGCGCGCGGCGTCCGGCGGCGTCGCCGAGGCCTCGCGACGCCTCAGGAGCGTCGCCGAGGCTGCGCGACGCAGCCGGAGGTTCCGCCCGGAGCCGGCGACGCCGCCGGAGATGCCGCCCGGCCGGAATTCATGTGCCGGCGCTGTGCCGGTGTCGGTGCCGCGTCGGAACGAGATTTTTCGTGCGTATCGGGCGATACCGCACGAAATTTCAAACCTTGATTTCAACATACCATTGCTTCACTCTTGAGCCAAGCATGAAGGTCATACAAAATTGATTTTATTTTCCATTGATTTTATGAAATCAGCTCTGTATTACTCATTACAAAGTATTGAGAGACCACCCAATCATTATTTGCTGTGAAGCTCGGATGGCTAGTCTTAGTGCAGTAGTCATAAAAAAAATCCACCAGAATATGTTCTAAACTCTCATATTATACCACCAGAAATACAAAATATGCGATGTAATAAAGGATAGTATCAAACCACAGGGTCCACGTCTCACAAAATGATGTCTCTTTTATTTGTCTGGAAATGACCAGTGTATAAACTAGTAATGGCTTAACATTATTTCAAAATTTCAGCAAATATCAGAGCAACTTATGTTTCCGCACATTCCTACAATCTCCATAGAATGTGAGTAAATTGGCCACAAGCAAATTGAAGGGGAATATTAACTGAAACAGCAAAAAAGGATAATAATCTGCAGAACTAGCCTTACAACATCCAGTATTCATAGGAAATATTTCCAATGTCCAGTAAAAAGACATAAGAAAATGATTTCTCAAGAAAGGAAAAGGAAATAGGTATACATTTAACAACCTTAAGCAACTTAACACGCAATGGAAGAGAAACTTATAATTGAGCATAAAATAAAATGAAAATAGGAATGATAATAAACAGTAGACAAGTCACAGCCAAATATATTATCATCATTTCAACCAATCATATAAACTAAAGGTACAAGAAATTATGCAGATGGATTTACTCAACTAGTAATATAATTCATACATTCAACAAGAGCAGAATTTAAGAAATACAGGTGCAATCATCTTTAAAACAATTTGTGAAGGATTAATTTTAACAAAAAAAAACTTATGATCATGAGAAGAAGATTACCACTCCAGAATCCTCTGAAACCTGAAGCTCTTTGAATCCATTCCGTCTAGATTTTTCAAAATCAAAGCATGGAACTTTGGCTTTATGATGTTCCCTTATGTCACTAATATTCTTCCATGCATTATGACAAAAAATCATTAGTGAAACTAGTGATCGTGAGAAAATGTGCCTCAATATCCATAGGAAATGATCTCAAAAAGATTTTTAAAAAAGACACTATTGGTATGATTAATGGTAGATAACATGTGTAATTGAAACAGTTTTACAGGAGATTGGATGTCAAACAACAGTTCATAAGAGGCATAACTGATGGCAGTAAACAAATTATCTAAAAGTGGTGCAAAAATTTTGGAAACTATTATGAGAGGAAACATTCCAATTATGAGAGATATTTCCATTAAACATGATGCAGTAAACAAATTATCTAAAAGAAGTGCAAAAGGATTTGAAAAATATTATGAGAAGAAACATTCCAATTATGAAGGCTATTTGGATGAATGAAAGATGGTTATTTTCTTTACTTTGGGTATGTGAATATTTTGGTTGATTAATAAGTAATGAGGATGATATCTTTAGTTAGTAGTGCTGGAGTCATGATTGTAATAGAGACAAAATCTTTGCAAGTTGTATTTCCTTTCTTATTTTCCTTGGATCTTAAATTCATCCTCCAACTTGGCTTAGCCCAAAGGTAAATTTGGCTATTAATTGGCCAGTACTCTGATGTGACACTCAGAAATGAGCCACCCCTAAAGTTTGATTATTGTACTCTTAGTTCGTGCTATATAATTTTATTTATCCAAAAAAAATAGAAAAAGGAATATCTAAAACATATGGTAGCAACATTCACTTATGTCAGTAGCACATACAATTTGTAAGGGCAAATATAGATACAATGAAATCTTAAACATAAAAAAATTAAAAAAGATATTTTAATTGTACTCACATAAGTAAAACAAGAATGATTACATATTGAGTCGACGACAAAAGACGGTTACCTGTACCTCTAATAAGATACAAAATGCAAAATGTATATCTAGTTTTCTAATATATGTCACCTTAGCAAGAAACTTCAAAACATTTTGCAATGTTATTAAGCATCTTTACAAATAGAATAATGTATCAGAACGACATATGTATATTGAATTCTTCACATGTTGACTAGGTCCCAGTGAGTTAAAGATCAAAAACACAAAACAATTTCTACAGATTATGTGGTTACCATAATCTCTTATCCAAATGTATATTAAATCCAATAGCATAAAGGAAAAGTATACAACTTATGTCATTAAAACTGGCAACTGCATAATACAGGAGTGGATACATGACCATATATATAGTTATGAAGTTCACAAGGTAGAAGTTGTAATTATATTTCTTCAAACAAAATTCATACTTTTGTTACCAAGGATCAATAACACATCAAACTACTGCATAGCATTAAAGTTCCTTTTAAAGAACGCTTGAAATTTGATAAGAAACTTAAATGGTTAAGAGGTAATGTAAGGCCAGCTATATATATATATATATATATTAAAGTACTAGATGGTTTAGAACCAGAAAGGAAAATAAAAAATGAAAATAAAAAAAGACACTGGATTTAAGAGAAGGTAGAGTACACTGCAGCTAAAAACTTTATTCACAAAAATTCAAAAAGGCTACAGTAAAAAAAAGCACACTAACATCAGGCTAAGATGTTCTGTAAATAATGATTCTGTTAATGCTTCAAGACCAAATTAATAGAAAAGTAAAATCACACAGTATATACTAGCATACCTTTGACAATAAAGATAAATCCAAGGAGCTGAACTCATCATACTTAAAATCCTTTGCTTGTTCAGATTTGTAATAGCTTTCCAAGGAGATAACTTCACAACCAACAATATTTGCCATTTTCTGAGCCATACTAGTTTTGCCAGATCCACTAGGACCACCTATAAAATAAAATAATCATTATAGCTGACAAAAGTATCCATTTTTTAGTTAAACTAATTTTTCCAGATGCACTAGGATCACCTATAAAATAAAATTTAAAAAAAATGAATCTTATTTGGGTATTGAGCATTAAATGGACCAGAAGATTGGACAAAATAATTTTAATTAAACAATCTGCTACAGCAGCATTTGGTGCCAAATGGGAAATGGCAAAA
Source organism: Curcuma longa (assembly GCF_044706935.1). Lineage (NCBI taxonomy): Eukaryota > Viridiplantae > Streptophyta > Magnoliopsida > Zingiberales > Zingiberaceae > Curcuma > Curcuma longa. The sequence goes on from NW_027431594.1 coordinate 25,497, forward strand.
AATAAAAGATTACTATTTAAAAGGAGATCCTGCAAAAAATCTCAATTCCTTGTTTACATCATTACTTTATAAGCATCAGTGGTTATCACTATGTTTAGATTGAAATAACAAAAGAAAACACTACTAAATACATAAAAAATGTGAATTTTATTAGTCAGTGTAATGAAACCAAGTACATTTACATGAAGAACGAACATAGATTCATTATGATCAAATCAAACAATCCACATAAATTTAATAAACAATACCTTTCATAACTATATAGATAATAGATACCCTTGCCAACAGTTACACTACTCTATGGTTAGAGAGTAATTTAGTCATTTATAAGTAATAATTGATAAAGGTGAGGCGTGTCCCTTCTATTTCTTTCTTGATTGAATAATTAAGAAAAAATATTACTTTAATTAGTACAATATGATCATTGTAAAAACAAGCACAATTTGTCAAATAGAACGATGTAAAGCTGCTAAAACATTTTGGCAGTGTTTAGGTCAATCTAAACTGAATAGGACAACCATCTATCAAATATTGGGTTGAAATGAGACATAGAGTTAAAGAAAAATATGTCCCAAAAAATTTTACTAATGAAATATATCACAAATACATTAAAAGCAATCATATTATCAGTCTAAATTTGGAAACTTACACAAGCATTGCGATATTAAGATAGAACACAGGTTTACCCTTGTTCAGTTCATTAAGGGATTTAGGCCAAAAATCCAAAGACGAGACAATTTATTTGTCTACTTTAATAGTGGAAGCCTATTACAAAGTCATAGAGATTAAATTTAGGTCAAAAATTCAAAGATAAGACAATTCATATGTCTACTTTAATAGTGGAAACCAATAATAAAGTCGTCGATGTTAAATACAAGTTGAATGTAAGCAAATTGTACAAAATAAATACTACCCTAAATATAAAATATGCTAAACTAAAGACAAACTCAAGTTGAAAGGGAATTAGACTATTGAAAAGTAGTGCCTACGTCTTACATTTCATAAATTTAAAGCTCCAATACTTAATTCACATAGCTTAAACAAAAATGTGTATTTTTATAATTTGGTTCCTTTCAAAACATGTCCACAAATAATAGCACAAGGCACCTAGAGAGCATGAGGTTAGAGATGGAGCTGAAAGGAAGTCATAGTTGGGAGTGAGGTTAAATAATGATTTGTATAAAGAAAAAAACAATAACAAAAATAATAATAAAAATTGAAACGGTAAAATATTGACTTTAATGCTTTTTGCTAAAATTTTGAACCAGAAAAATAAATCAAACCAGAAAAAAAATAAATTGGGGTGTCTAGTTGAAGATGAATCAAGTTCAAATTGAACCCACCGGATAGGCATGGTATTTAGGGTTATGAAGGTTCGAATAGAGGTGCATTTAGGTTTGATTTAAATAATTTATGGTCAAGCCAAATTTTAAATGGGCTAAAGCAACTCAAAAGCGAGAGCCTATAAGATATTATATACTTGTAAGAAAGTGAAAGAAAAACGAAGAGCCTATAAGGTATTATATACTTCTAAGACCAAGAAAAACTTTTAAAAAAATATATAGTAGTCAAGAAAGAGACCAAGAAAACAGTGATGAAAGTTAAGAATAAAACTTTTAAACATTTATATCAAAAATTGGATACAAAATAAGGAAGAAGAGATATGTATAGAATAGCTAAAGTGAAAGAGAGGAAGACATAAGAACTTATTTAAATAAGATGTATTAAAGATGAATGCAATAGAGTACCAGCAATTGATAAAGAAATAAAAGAACAATGGAAGAATTATTTTCATCAACTTTTTAATGAAAGTTTAGATAACTAAATTAACTTAGGCAATTTAAATAAGTCAAATGAATATAGAAATTTAAATTTTTATCGTAGAATTCAACTTCAAAAGTATGACATGCTTTAAATGGGATGCAAAATGAAAAAACACTTGAACCAAATGATATTCCAATATAGATATGGAAATGCTTAACGAGACAGTATTGAATGACTTACAAAATTATCCAATCTGATATTAAAAACTAAAAAAAGTATCTGATCAGTGAAGGGTAAGTACTCTAATTCCCTTATATAAAAATAAAAGATATACAAAATTGTATGAACTATAGTGGTATTAAACTAATGAGTCATACCATGAAATTTTGAGAAGTAATAATAGAAAAAAAGACTAAGACAAGAGACCACAGTGACTGAAAATCAATTTAGATTTATGTTTGAAATGTCGACAATAGAAGTTATACACCTTCTCAGACAATTAATTAAAAAGTATCAGAAACAAAAGCAAGACTTACATATGATATTGGTCGCCTAGAAAAAGTTTATAATAAAGTCTCAAGGAAAATTATATAAAGAATTTTAAAAAAAAGATGTTAGCATAATGTATATTGAATTAATTAAAGATATGTATGAGAATGTAATGATAAGATTAAAGACTTCAGGTGGATTAACCAAAGCATTCCCCATAAAGATAGGGTTATATTAAGGATCAACTCTAAGTCCCTATCTTTTTACACTAATCATGGACGAACTCACTAGACATATCTAAGATATAGTTACCACAATGCATATTATTTGCAGATGATACTATTTTGGTGGATGAGGCACGTGAAGGAGTAAATGTTAAATTCAAATATTGATGGGAAACACTAGAAGTGAAAGGTTTTAGGCTTAGTAGAATAAAGACGGAATATATGAAATTTAAATTTAGTAATATTAGACGTAATAAAATAATTATTAAGATAGGAAATGATGAGTTATCTGTAATTGAGAGTTTTAAGTATTTAATATCATTTTTACAAAAGGATGGAGGAATTGAAAGAGATGTCTTATATAGAATACAAACGGAATGGTTGAAATGGAGGAGAGCATCAGGTGTTCTTTATGATAGTAAAGTACCTCTAATACTTAAAGAAAAGTTTTACAAAACTACGGCTAGGCATGCTATATATGAAACTGAATGTTGAGTTATGACTCGAACACATGAGCAAAAGATAAAAGTTATAGAGATGAAAATGTTAAAATGGATGTGCGAACATACAAGGATGGACAAGATAAAAAATGAAAATATTAAAGAGAAAATTGAGATTGCACCTATTAAGGGAAAACTCAAGGAAATGTGTTTAAGATGGTATAATATATATGTAAACGACCAATAGATGTTTCAATTAGGCGATGTGAAACCATGACAAATGTGCACACCAAACGAGAAAGAGAAAGATAAAAAAAGGATTGGTTAGTAATAATAAAATAAAATAAAATTTATTTAAATATAATGATGATATAGTAGGGGATAGAGCCTAATAGTGTAAAAGGATTCATATAACCGACCCGACCTAATAAGATAAAAATTGATTGTTGTTGTTAAAATGGTTCGATTGGGTTCAAATGAAATGGAAATTTTAAGGAGTTATATTTTCTCTCTCCTCTCTTTTTCTCTCTCACATTTTCCCCCACCTGAGCAGTACCACTTCTCCCTTCCTTGTCCAAGCACCAACCTCCCATCTCTTTCTCCTCCTTTCTCCTTATTCTTCCCTTCCTCTTCTTCTAGCACCACACCAGCACCTGCAGAGTGTGCAGCAGCTGCTCCTCCCTCTTCCTTTTCCTCTTTTTCCAGCAGCAAATATCCCTTCCTCCTTTTTCCTCTTCTTCCAACCTGCAATAGCATCATCTTCACTGCCCTCTTGCAGCCACCAGCAGACTTCTTCCTCTTCCTCCAGCCAACAACAGCAACCCCAGCCAATGGCAGCAACCTCTTCCTCTTCCTTCAGCCAACGGCAGTAGCACTTCCTTTTCTTCCAGCCAACAGCAGTGAATACAGTAATTACTGTTGTTGTGCATCACAACAAGTGTTGTGTGTTGTTTCTGTTGTTCCTCGCAGCAAGTGCTGTTGTTCACTGCAGTATTGACCAATTAAGGTGTTTGTGCAATCATGCCCTAGGATGTGCTCAGGGGTTTTGATATTTAAATAATGTTTTAAGTTAGGAAATATTGGTTGTCTCTTCTGCAAAAAGGTGGATCCGCCACCTTAGCGGCCCCACACGGTCGGCCCCACGACCATCTGTGAGGAGGTAAATGAGTGCATGGCAGGGTAGATTCAAACCCTTGTGCAAATCTGCTGCGTCGTAACCAACTCACCTATGCCCCGGGGGCAATATTGGTTGTCTCAAATGAATGGCAAGTGTAGAGGTGCAAAAATTTGATATAAGTTACAGGTGCAATAAAAGAAGTCCAATAAAGTTTTTGGCAAGAAAAATCCAAATGACCATTTGGCACGAAGGAAACCTTAGTAGGATGAGGTCAATCAGATGTTAGGCAATGAAGGGAGTCCTAGTTGGTCAAGGACCACACACTAGGCAAAGAAATTCCTAAGAGTCGACAAGGGGCAGACGCTAGCATGAGGAGGAGGTTACAAAAGCAACAAACTTCTTGGCAAGGAGAAAGTCCCAAAGGTTTGAAAACCTTTTTGGAACCATGGTCAAGTCAATAAAGAAGTATTGGTACCTTAGAGGAATGAGGGGAAGTGCGAACTCAAGTTAAAAGCGGATATAGATGGCATTCCAGCCAACTGATGAGCCTAATGGAAACAAACTGGTTTAATACTAATGCTGGAAAAGTAACTCGCAACTATCAAATCATTGACAACACATGGTTGCTCACTTGAAAAGGTTAATTTTTAGGAGAGAGAAAGAAGTTGAGGTTAGCTCAGGGACAAATGAAAGAAAATCTTATTGCTGAAAGTCTATCTCCACAAGTGCTCAAGGCTCACAAATTCTTTTCCTTATAACTATACTCTTGTAAAGTTCTCTTGCGCTTCATTTCTACATTGTGTAAGAGAGCAAGTGTAAGACAAGGTTCTCCACTTTTAGTTCTTACAAAGAAGGAGAAGCTTCTTTCTTTTTGAATTTAATTGAACATATTTTTTATATATTGTTGTTGTTTTGTTGTGTTAACCTTGTGTTGTAGAGAAGTTTGATTGGGTGCGCACAGCCCCCTCCTCTACCCTCTCCTTGATCCTATATAAGGGTTCAATTAGCTCAAGCAATCAAAGTCAATGAAACATCTACCTTATTTCATTGATTGAGAGAAAAGGTAGTGTTTTATTGATTGAGAGAACAGGTAGAGATTAGGATAGTTATTTTTTAATTTTGAGTTATTTACAAATTGTATTTTAGATATGAGTTCAAGTGGAGCACGTTTATTTGCTAATGCCTAGAGTTTTTAGCTATACATAAAGGTAGGTAAATGTATAACTTCTATATATATTTGCTTGTGTATGAATAAATAGATGAAATGAATTATATGTACTTGTATAACTATTTTTGAAAAATGATTAAAATGCCATTTTAAAATAGTGAAATAGATTTTTTAAATAATTAAATTATTAAAGGATAAATAATTGATATTCTTTCATATTCATATGTAGGTTGACATACGAAAATCATTAAGGGATGGGTTGTTTTAAAAATTAAAATGGATGCTCTAAATTTCTCATTGATACTTGTTATTAGATGTGCTAACAATAGCTTAGACCTTTATACTACTCGATGAACTAGATGTAATTCAGTCCCTAAGCTGATATAGATTTAAATCAGCATCATTTATACTAATAGTTGATTAAAGTTGGTCGTTTAGACTAATCGATAACGTGTGAACTGAGAGAAGAATATTTGTGCTTTAAGTGAAACAATACTAAAATTTAAATGAAGAAAAAAAATACAAAAATTGAAAATTCTAAGTCTAGCCTTATACGTCCAAGAGAATGTAGTAGCAAGGGGTTGCCACGATTAGTATTTATTTACGTGAGAGTGCTATATTGTTGTATACCGCTAATGAAGTCTTCTAGCCTTTACATTAGATAATGTTATTACACTCTAAGAACACTAGCTACAATGATTCATTTCGTAGTGGATTTATAATTGATTTATTAGTCTTATATCATTAGTAACATTTATACATACTCATTAAATAATGATAATTGAAAATTACCTTAATTGATAATAAAAGATAATAATAATTTAGAGTGTTATATTGTTGTATACCATTGATGATGTCTACAAGCTTATATGTGACACTAACTCCCATAATTCATTTCTTAGTGGATTTACTTATAATTGATTTATTAGCTGTATATCAATGGTAACATTTATACATGCTCATTAAATAATGATAATTGAAAATTACCTTAATTGATGATAAAAGATAATAATAATTTAGAATGATAGTAGTAACTCTAAATATTAAAAAACCAATCAAAATGAAAACAGTAGCTAATTATACATATATCTATATAAACCATATATGTATTAACTAAAGAATTTAAAGGAGAATCTAATGTTGTAATATAATTTGGTGACTTACTTTAAGACCTCATAGACAAAATTAAATTATGCACATCTTTCTTGTTTGCCCACTTAGCAAATTTATGCTTACTGTCTTTCCTTTTCTTAACCTCTAGTTTTGCAGGCAAAAGCAACCTTTTAATATCATAGTTGGTTTCTTCTATGCTACTTCATAGAGTTGTTTAGAAATTTTAACCTGCTAAGTCCTGGTTGTTCCTAATTTGATTTTTATTTTGTTATATTTTTGTTTTATTCTTTTATGTTTTTATGTGTACAATTTTCATAATACATATTGAAAAAGAAATATGCATATAAATATATAAAGTTCGTTGAATTCTTGATTATTTTGAGTTAGTACATGATTGATTAGCTATTGGTTCCTTTTTATCACCTTGGGAATTACACCTTAGGGTGTAACAGTTTTAATTTATATCAAAGGCAAATTTACAATTTATGTCTACGGGCTTCTTATTTATAGCTTTTCATTTTTTATTTATTTTGTGATTTTTTAATATAAGAATTTACATGCAAAAGGATACCAAAAATGAAACTTTTGAACACATTATATCGACAATTGGATATAAAAGGAGATAGTGAATGATGAGAAAATAAAGGAAGGATGGAAGAGGTATTTTCATCAACTTTTTAATAAAAATTTAGGTGACCAAATTAACTTTGATAATTAAAATAGGTAACAGGAGTATACAAATTTAAATTTCTATCGTAGAATTCAAACTTCAAAAGTAGAAATTTTAAATGGAATGCAAAATATAAAATTAGTTGAACCAAATGATATTCCGATAAAAATATGGAAATGCCTAGGAAAGCAAGGTATTGAATGACTTACGTAGTTATTTAACCTGATCTTGAAAAATATATATATATATATCTTATCAGTGAAGGGTAAGTACTTTAGTCCACTTCTATAAAAACGAAAAAGAAATACAAAATTGTGTAAATTATAAGGGTACTAAGCTAATGCGTCAAACCATAAAACGTTGTAAAAGAGTAATAAGAAAAAAACTAAAAAGACTGTGAAGATCAAAAATCAATTTGTATTCATATCTAGAAGGTCAACAATAGAAATTATACATCTTCTAAGGCAACTAATCGAAAAGTACGAGAAACAGATGTAAAATTTACATGTGATATTTGTTGACCTAGAAAAAGCTTTTAACAGAGTTCTGACGAAAATTATATAGAGAATTCTAAAAAAGAAAGATGAAAGTGTATTGCATATTGAAATAATTAAGAATATATATGAGGATATAAGAGTGAAGACTACTTGAGAATTAATCAAAGTATTTCTTATAAAGATAGGGATACATTGAGGAGTAATTCTAAGTCCCTATCTTTTTACACTAATTATGAAGGAACTCACTAGACACATCCAAGGCACGTTACCATGATGGATGTTATTTACATATGATATTATTTTAGTAAATGAAATGTAAAGGAATAAATATTAAACTCGAATCATAATTGGAAACACTGAAACAGTTAAAGATTTTAAACTTATTAGAGTAAAGACAGAATATATAAAATTTATATTTAATAATATTAGACGTAATAAAGTAATTATGTAACTAAGAGTTTTAAGTGTTTAAAACCATTTTTGCTAGAGAATAGAAGGGTTAAGAGAGATATCTTACATGCAATACAAACAAAATAGTTGAAATAGAGGAGAACGTCAAGTGTTCTTTGTGACCGTAAAATACTTTTAAAACCTAAAACAAAATTCTACAAAATAGCGGTTAGACCTAATATATTATATAGAGTTGAATGTTGAATAATAATTCAAGCACACGAGCATAAGATAAGAGTCGTAGAAATAGGATGTTAAGGTGAATGTGCAAGCATACGAGTATGAATAGGATAAAAATGAAAACATTAGAAACAAAGTAAAGATTACACCTATTACAGGAAAACTCCAAAGACACATTTATGATAGTACAACTATATATTTAGACGACCAATAAATGTTCCAATTAGGTAATGTGAAACTATGACAAATACATACATTAAATGAGAAAGAAGAAGATCAAAGAAGACTTGATTAGCAATGATAAAACAACATAAAATTTATTTATATATAGATGATGATATAGTAGGGAATAGACGCAATAGCATAAAAGAATTTATATAACCAACCTCACCTAGTGAAATAAGACTTAGTTATTGTTGTTGTTGTTGTACTCAATAGCATATCTCCTAAGAGAGGGAGGCTAGTAGGCAAACATCACAATCTAGACAACAGAGTTAAGATCGTTGATCCACTAGTCCGGGAGCCCAAAGTTAGACATTGGCTTCAAGTAATAAGATGAGTCATCATGACCACAAAAGGTGGACAAAATATTACAGGGATCTTCCCACCACCTTTACTTCAGCAAAGCGAGACATCTAACACTATAGCGTCAATGAGCATCTTAAAGTGTTTTAAATATAGTGCACAAAAATACAAAGTGTCAAGTGTCCACTAGATCAGAATATATTATTACAAGCTGCCAAGACATAAGAGCAGTACTACACCTGGAGGATACAACATCAAGTAATAGGATCTCAATCCTAGTAGAGTGGACCTACAACACGAACCCCACAATCTCAGCAATAGAGGGGTCCATAGAGATCTTAACTGTCCTAGCAACAGAATCCACCACCAGTCGCATTTTTACCATTTATAGACCCAAGGATGCATCAGTATCATTCGAGACCTCTACTCTAGCAGTATCTACCACCTCTATCCCCCCTAGTAGTAGTTGCTACCTTCACACTAGTAGTATCAACTACCTCCACCATAATAACATTATCTACTGCCTCTAACTATCTATCCTCGACATAGTCATACTAACCTCAGCAAGTCCAAGGTTAGTTGCAATTCAACCTAGAGGGGTCAACAATAAGGTCCAGAGTTGAAACATGTGTATGCCATGACTCTTGAAGAGGCACAAGAAGTGCAAGACTCAGTTATTCATGGTACCATTTCAATTTATAATATTTTTGTTGTTGATATATTGATAGTTATTGGTAATTCATATTCCTTTATTTATCGTGAGTTCGTATATACGATTGGGAGGTTTCTGAACTCCTAATCTTGTGGATTAGCAATGTTGACACCATCAGGTGTAGTGTTGATGTCAAACAAGAGATTAAGAAATGTTCATTAAACTTTGACAATTATGTTAGAGCATTATGCTACTACTATTAATTGTCAAATCAAGGTAGTGACTTTCGAACCCTCAAATCAACCACCATGGGAGTTTGTTGGGATTAGCGACCATGGGGTACTATTATCTTGGCACTATAGCTTTGACAGGTGATAGCATAAGGATGCAAGGGACAACTCTTATCCTTGGTGAGTTCTAATATAGATAACTCAATACAACTTTACAAGGCCCACATAGTCTAAGAATATCCAAATGTGTAAACATTACCGCATGGCATAGAGGGGGAGGTCATAAGCATCTATACCGTAAAATCGATTTTCGACGGAATAAAAAAGACATCTGGTAGAATCGTAACCATAGAATACGACCCTAATCGAAATGCATACATTTGTCTCATACACTATGGAGATGGTGAGAAGAGATATATTTTACATCCTAGAAGGGCTATAATTGGAGATATCATTGTTTCTGGTACAGAAGAATTGATTTCCTAGGATACACCTTTTTATCGAAAAAAACTTTTTTTTTACTTGTTTCAAGTTTAAACCTTTCAACTACTTGGTCCACAACTGAGGCAACAAATATAATTTATCATCAAGTTATTTCCTAGCAAAACTCAAATGTCGAAAGCCTCATATCGAATGGCAATAAGAAAACTAAAAGAACTAAAGGTTCAACTTCAGGAGTTGCTAGACAAGGGTTTCATATGCCCCTAACGTTTCTCCATAGGGTGCTTAAACAATTTCAAGTGTCTTATAGATTGGGAATATATTACGAGTCGGATTTTGTCAAGTTTGGATAGTTATAATCAGGTACTCAACATATCAGGTAATAAAAACATATCCGATCACTACCCGATATGGTCAAGTACCCATAAACTAGGTACCAAATAATATCGGGTACTTGACATCGGGTACCCGACAAATTTCTTTAAAAAAATAAAATATTAATGGAATAAACGAGAAGAACTTGTATCCCTAACAAAAATTAAACAAAAAATAATAATTTTGGATGGCAAAACAAGTAGAAAGAGATAAAATCATAAAATTTATAGATTTTAAATAAAAGTGTGAACTTGTGTTTTCCTTTGATGATAAAGAAAAAAAAGAAAAAACATGTACGTACATATATACCTTTGAAAATCACCCACGTCATTGATGAACAATATTTATTTCTTGTGAAATAAGACAAGTAGAATCACATTGGTGAATAAATTAGGTTTAATTCATATATAATAATAGGTGGGTACCTAATCGAGTTTTGGGTAGGAAAAATCCTACTCGAGCCCAACCTGACAATACCAAATTCGGGTTCAGGTAATACCCAAACCCAACTTTTTAAAACAATCACCCGACCCGACCAGGTGGGGTTTAAGATACCCCAACCCAAATTTCCACCCCTAGTAGCAAGATGAAGATTTGATCAAATGACTTTAAATTTTAGTAAATTTTATTTTTTCATGTTATTATCATTATTTAAGATTTATCTTGAGTTCTAAGTTATTTTCATATTATATTTTGTATTTGTAAATATGAATTCAAGTGTAGCATGTTGATTTGTAGATACTCAACTTCCATATATATTTACTTATACATAAATAAATAAATAAAATAGATGAAACCTATGAAACCTATGTATTTTTATTTTGTTCATATGATATTTTATCTATATAGTTTTCATTGTACTTGTAGAAAAAAAAGTATATAAATATATAAAATTTGTTAAATTTCTTAATTATTTTGAATTAGTACATGATTAGTCAACTCTTGGTTCTCTTTTATCACATTGTTACCAAGTGGGGTACCTCCTAATAAATGAGAATTACAACCTTGGTAAGTGGGAATTACAACCCCGAGGTGTGACAAGTGAAATTGACACAAACTACATTTAGAACCTGCTCCAACTTTGCAAAAAGTACATATATGTTTTTAATTTATCTTGAAAGATATGCTTAGAATTATTCGAGTGTAGCATCAATAATCCTATACAAAAGAAATATGCAACCTATGAATTGGAAAACATGGAAATTCTCTTAAAAGAGGAGGGAGGTTATAGACAAAAAGATGAAATATAAAAGTAAATTTTGTTAGGGAGAAACTTCCCTACAAATCAGGCCACTGTGGTAATGGTGAAGTAATGTAACTAGAAGTGGGAGGATATCAATAAAACTTGCTTAAAGGACTATTTGTAACTAGGAATCACCAAGGAGAACAAGCCTCACAAATCCTTCAAACCACTAAAGGTACTTCTTGCTTCGGAATCATTGATTTTGATTTTAAAAATTAGCATGCCATAGGTTGGGAATAAGTTGTTTAACAGCTTGATTGAAAGGAACATAGATGCATACAAATAATGGCATTGAAGGAAAAGAAAAGTTGTTTAAAAGCTTGATTGGAAGGAACATAGATGCATACAAATAATGGCATTGAATGAAAAGAAAAGTTGTTTAAAAGCTTGATTGGAAGGAACATAGATGAATACAAATAATGAGATAGTGATGAAAAGAAAAACTAGTGTAGAATATGTAAAGGCACTAAATCCTTTAAAGTACACCTTTAGGCTTAGTTCTAGGAACCAAGTAGGATTAAGGGTCATCGGAGTAATCATGCAAACCCAAAAAATAAAGTCCCATGGAAATAAAATAGAAGGTTAAATCAATGTGTAGCGGCATCAAGTAGGTTTTTATCATATATCGCAAAGAAATATGCTACTTTAATTTTCACTCTGAAGTCCAGGCCGTTTGAGTTGGGAGTTGAGCCTATAGCCGACAATTTGGGTTGGGCCCACCGGGTTGACCCGCCCCGCCAAGTAATTTAGGCGGGTTGGGTTGAAATTTTATCAACTCATTTTAAGATGAGTTCAGATGGATTGACCAGCCTAGGCCCGCGATCCGCGTTGGTTGGCCCGCGGGTTGAGAAAGTTTATTTATTTATTTTAAAATTAAAGTAAAAAACTCAATGAATTAGTGAGTTTAATCCGTCTAAATTACAATTCAAGCTTAAAAATTTCAACTTAGTCAATTTAAATTGTAATCCAAACTTAAAATTTTTAATATTTTTTTTATAGGCCCGTAGGTTGGTCCGTCTAACCCGCAACCCGCTTTAAGTTGGGTTAGGTTGGAGATTTTCCAACCCGCCAAGTTGGTGGGTCGGCCCACTTTGCCCCGTTATATGATGGGTTTTTAGTGAGTTGGCCCGCCCCGCCATGGGTTGGCCCGTTTGACAACGGTCTAAAGAGAATCTGAGCCCGCACAATTAGCTCAGAAGTTTGGAAGACCAATTGATAGTGTATTCTTTAGTGACAAAATGCATTAACTGTTATTTTGCTAAATGAAGAAGAGGTTGACTGGTCACTATTAATTAAATCACCTGAGGTTCTAACCATTACCATGTTTGTGATTCTTAGTTTATTTGAGACCTCTACGTTTAAAATTCTTGGGTGGTTAAAGTACACTTAGTTCAGTTTTGATTAAAATACAATAAAGGCAATTCCCTTCAATTTTTATTCCTTACATACGTAGAAATAAAATAATTCAAGATCTAAAGACTCATTTAAAGCATTATAGGTAGTTTAAGTCTTAAACAGGTAAAATTAAAGAAGAATTATGGGTGTGATGAATAACAAACTCATTAGAAATATTTATATGGTGAGATTTAGGTTTACTTTGAATTTGAACTGGTGGAAAAATTACATTTCCAGTGATAGCTGTGAGTAACCTTCGGCCATATTTCTAGGAACACTTCTCCTTTGCAACAAATGCTTTTGCCAACTTAATGTGGCTAGAAGAATGTTGTAAGTACGGCCTTGTTAGTCTTAAACATCAGCATAACAATGCATTTGATTAGCAATAATTGAAATATTAAATATTTGGTTCTTCTAAAAATCAGAAACATGCAAGGCATCATCAAGCATTAACTCTTTTTCCAAGCCTATCTTAAGCACTATTCATGCAAGCTTACAATCTTAGACATTGATGAGTAACCCATAAAGAGCTTATGTACAAAGATCAAGGTGTCTAAAGAGAATATCTCTTTGTTTACACAGAAGCGCTGAGTGGCTCCATTGTCATCCTACCACTCTTTTGGGATATCCATTATATTGGCTTTGAATACACTAGAAAGAGCATAAGATTGGACATTCAGCGGGTAAGTCTATCTTCCTTTGTTAGTGCACCTGATTTTGGGAACCTTATGTATGGTTGTCCGGTCTGTCTTTTGAATCGACAAACTAAACCTTGCCTAATCTACCATTATCAAGTGACACCATTTTTCTATCTAGTGCCATGCCACCATTCTTGTTGATGTTTGTTTCAACCCTGACTTCCAATTAGAACTTAACAGCTTTCTTTTCGATTACCAAATTATCCTCATTTATTCATAGTTGGACAAATTCACGGTCGCCAACCATGACTATAATATCATCTTAAAATTATTATTGTCAATGTAGTTTTCCTTTGGGTGGTGAGATCATCCATTTATCAGCAACTTGACATGGAGGGATATTAGCTGACCAATTAGGTCATGACTGCATTTTTAAACGATCAAGGTTAACCCTTTAGATAGCATCTCTATGTAGATCGACAATGTGGCAACATCATCAAGCGCAGTTGTAAGGTTGAGAGAAGAGTTGAACACTCTCTACTAAAAGAAGATATTGCCCCACTTAAACGCTTACGGAGATTGGTAATCCTTTCCTAAGATGCAACACCCTCTATGTTGAAATAAGAGCAGTAATAATTCTGAGACCCGACGAAGTTTCAACTCTTTGAACTCTTTAGAAAAGTAATAATTCTGAGACCCGATGAAGTTTCAACTCTTTGTAACTCTTTAGAAAATTAGATAACAGAACTCAAGAGGAGTCTTGAGAGAATAATTCTTAATTTTGAGTGAATTGGAATAGGAGAAGAGGATCCCTTTTATAGGAGTGTGAGTTCTTGAAGAGGTTATGTAGAAAGGGCATTTCTTAATTCAAGAAGTTTCATGGAATGAATGTTTCTTAACTCAAGAAATTATCTAATGATATCTTATGGTTGTCGTGTGTGTAACTCATATGACTACCATATAGCCTGCTATATGGACCTACATGGGTCTCTATGGATTTATGCCACTCTCGCACTCACAAATACTAGAGTTTTGCATTTGTTCATGGACTTTTTCCCTCTATTACTCAAGTAGCTTAATTTTGTACATTAATTTCATATTCATTTAAAAATTTATTTTATGATAATCTACTGGTGATATAAATCGTCCATTCCCAACAAAACATCCATTATCAATTTAATATATCTTACTCAATTTTATTGATTACGAAAATCAATTTCCAACAAGCACCAATATACAAACTTTATAGGATCTCATAAAAGTCAATGTAACCATGTAATTTTTTATTTGTACCAATGAAAATATGATGCAATGCGAAAATATGGTGCAATGCTACAAGATCCAAATTGAACAAAATAACATACGTTATTGTTAAATATGAGCAAAATAAAAAAGTAACACATAATAGATTATTATTCTTTAATTAAAAGTCCAAGCAATCAAGTAGAAGAAAGAGCAAATATTACCGATTCCTACAATAACTGGGAATCCATTGTTTTCCAATAAAGCCTGAAAGAGAAAAGGAGCCAAACAGAAGGAGAAATGAGATCTGAGTGAGTTCGTATGTATGAGGTACATTCTTATTTCATATTAATACCTGAATTGCTTGAACTGAAAGAAGCAATCCCCTATCCAAATCATATGAATCATGCATTGGAGCAAGCCGTAGGTTACCCCTGAAAGCAGAAGAATCTGCGCATCCTAAGAGAAGCCCATAATTATACAGTACTATTGTTGCAATTCACAAATTACCCACTTAAATAAATTAAAATCTAAAGAAGATGTGTTGATGATGAAAAATTGAATTTAAGAAAAACCTGATATGAAATGCCATCTTGGTAGCACAGGCTCCATGTCTGATTTGGTTGGGGATCTTGTCCATGGTTGTGTCACATCCTCAATCTTGGGAAGGGCACTAGAAGGCAAACGAATTGGTCTTGGTAGAGAAAGGACTCTATTTTGATTTCCAACTAGAAGATTAGAAGATGCAGGTGGTGGCGAATTTAGTCGTGGAACACCTAACAATCAGTAATTGTTAGGGCAGAAACTAGAAAGAAATTTGCAAATGTAAAAATCTGCCCAACACATGCATGTACCTTTGCTTTCAAGAATCATTTCCAGATAGGATTTTGTTATCCATGGTCCATTGATTCCTAGGCGAGAAGCTTCTGATCCAATGATCTGAAAAGAAGAAAATACTGTATTCATGGTTCAAACTCCTTGAACAGGAAATAGAAAATTGTAAATTAATAAAAATGATAATTATGATAAAGATATTTCAACCCCACCTAAGGTTCAAAATCTCAAGTCATCCCAGGGTTTCAAATTTTAAATGGAATAATACTATTTTGGTTCCATATCAGTGTTTCGACATATGGTGTTGATAGAGAATTGAATGGGGAAGGAGATGAAAAAGAAGAATAAAAAGAGAACACATCTATATGCGTGACTCTCATATAAAATGATACAATTTTAATATTGTATTGTATAAACAAAACCTAAAAACATATCACATTATTTCAATTCATTTTGACACATTTTATAACATGTCAAGTAGTGTTGAATGCTAGTATGACATGATACTCATTGACGTGTGTGTCATGTAGTTTCAAATTTAAGTAATTTATCGGAACAATAAATTTCAACTAGCACAATACGAGATTTGAAACCATAACTCTGCCCATGGTAATAACTCTGCTATGGCCAATCCCAAGCCTAGGAAAAGGAGGGTGGTTATATCAGGTTTATAGCCGGTGCAAAACATAAGCAAGTGTTTTATATGGATTCATCAAATTATTGAACTAATGATAGGTTGTTTCCAAGAAGGAGCGCGTCTCCATGAAATTGGATGTAATAATATGCAAGAGCTATCGCACGTAGGTTGGATAAGGATAGACATTATAGGAATACTAATTGTCTTAAATTTAGAACATATAACATAGGAATGCTCATTAACAAAGCAATGGAGATAGAGACAAAATGAGTATGGAAAAAGACAGATGATCGAGAACTCAAGTTTTAAGTTATGGTGCACATAAAAAAGTAAAACAAGAAATAAAGTCAGTATTGTTGTAATTAGTTCGTTAAAAGACAAAGTAGTAGAAGTAATTAAAAAAGAAGATAGGATTATAGCTCTTAAGATAGTGATAGCAAAAGAAACTATTAATATAATTAACATACATATCAGTTACGTATCGTTAAATAAAAACACCAAACATAGATTTTGGAAAGACCTAAATGAAGTAGTATAAAATAATTAGATAAACGAGATGATTTTAATAGGAGACTTAAATGGACATATAAGAGTAACAAATAAGGAATATGATAAGGAGCATGGAGGTTATAGTTTTAAAATAAAAAATGAAGAAAAAGATATATTAAATTTTGCGATAGTATATGAACTTATAATGACTAATACGTTTTTTAAGAAGAAAGAAAAACACCTTATTACATTCAAAAGTGAAAATAATAAGTTGCAAATTGATTTTTTTTCTTATGGTCAGAAAGAGAAAAAAAATTGTGAAGATTGTTAGGTTATTCGTAGCAAAAACTTAACCACCCAATATGGGTTAGTGTTACTACATACGTGCCTCAAACATAATATCAGTAGAAGAAAAACATGCATGGCTCCAAGGATTAAGTGGTAGAAGTTAAAGGATAAGAAACAAAATATCAGTAAGGAGAGGAAGGGGCACAAATTTTATGAGAAATAGATGACGACTTGAATACAACATGAGATAAAATGACATCAAATTTAAAAATGATGGCCAACAATTTACTCGACGAATTAAGAGGATGGATACCATCAAATAAAGAATCTTGATGGTATAATGAGAGAATATAAGAAAAAATAGCAAACAACTTATAAGTTACTATATAGTTGTAAAAATAAAGAAATTGTATAAAGTATATAGTTTGATATAGTAGACAAGAGGCTAAAAAAGTGATGAGTCAAGCCAAGAATGAAATTTTTAAACATTTATATTGATAGTTTGATATAAAAGAAGAGCAAGACATTTATAGAATAGACAAAGCGAGGAGGAGGAAAATAAGAAATCTTACACAAATATAATGATTAAAGATAAATCTAATATGATACTAGTGAAGGATGATAAAATAAAAGAGCGATGGAAGAGGTAGTTTCATCAACATTTTAATGAAAGTTTGATTGACCAATTCAACTTAGGAATTTAAGTCAGAGAAAGAGGAGCAAAGAAATTTAAATTTTTATTAGAGAATTTCAATTTTAGAAGTAGAGTAAGCATTTAATGGGATGCAAAATAGAAAGCGGTCAAATCAAATGACATTCCAATAAGGGTATCGAAGTATCTAAAGAAGCAGGGTATTGAATGATTTACAAAATTATTCAACTTGATATTGAAAACAAAGAAAATGTATAATCGATGAAGGATAATTACTTTAATCCCCTGTACAAAAAAAATGAGACATATAAAATTATACGAATTATAATGGCATTGAGTTGATGAGACACATAATAAAACTTTTGAAAAAAGTGATATGAAATTAAGGAAACAAAAAGGACCAAAAATCAATTTGAATTCATACCTGAGGGGTCGACAATAGAAATTATACATCTTCACAAATAAGTGATTGAAAAGTATAAAAAAAAAAAAAAAAAAAATAAGACTAACACATGGTATTCATTGACTTTGAAAAAAGTTTATGATAGTCCCTGAAAAAATTACATAGAGAATTCTAAAAAAAAAAAGGTGTAACCGTAACGTATAGTTAAATAGTAATTAAAAAAAGGTGTAACCGTAACGTATATTTAAATAGTAATTAAGGATATAATGACAAGGTTGAAGCCTCCAAACGGATTAACCAAAACATTTCTTATAAAAATCGAATTATATGAAAGATCAGCTCTAACTCCATATTTTTTACACAAACTCACTAAACACAACCAAGACGTATTACCATAATATTATTTGTTGATGACATTGTTTTTGTCGATGAGACACGTGAAAGAGTAAATGGCAAGTTCGAATCTTAGTGGGAATACTAAAAGTAAAAGGTTTTAAGTTTAGAAGAATAAAGACGAAATTTAAGTTAATATTAGACATAGCAAAGTCATTATTAAAATAGGAGATGACGAATTACTTATAACTCAAAGCTTTAAGTATCCAGGTTCGTTTATACAAAAGGATGGAAGTGTTGATAGAATTATTTTACATAGAATACATACAGGCATCAGGTGTTATTAATGATCATAAGGAACCTCTAAAATTTAAAGAAAAATTTTAGAAAATGATGGTCAGATCTATTGTGTTTTATGAAATTGAATGTTAGGCTATGAATTGAGCATAAGAATATAAGATAAGAGTCACACAGATGAGCACGTTGTACGAGGATGGATAAGATAAAAAACGAGAATATTAGAGAGAAAATTGGGATCTATTAAGAAAAATTTTGAGAGACATGTTCAAAATGTATAGGCATGTCTTTAGACGACCAATAAATGTCTTAATTAAATGATGTAAAATCATGACAATTACACACCTTAATCGAGGAAGAGGGAACTAAAAAAGACTTGGTTAGAACTATAAATAGGATAATTCATTTAAATATAAATGATGATATAGTAGAGGATCGAGTCAAAAAATATAACAGGATCCATATAGCCAACCCCACTTAGTGGGGAAAAAGTTTAGTTATTGTTGTTGCATAAATCTATTTCGTATGTGAAATCTTCAATTAACTTAAAAAATTACATAATGCTCATTTTGAAAAAAGGAATACTCTACCAAACGCCATAAATAGTCTCCATATAAGGACTAATTACACTCAGTTTAATTAGAAATCAAATACCAAGTTTAATTTACTTCAATTACAGTCATATTTTTCTAAACTTTACTACAATTTTAACCATTGCAAAATTAACATGTTAATTAATTTAAAATTATTTCCACTTGCCAAAATAAAAAAAATGTAATATGAATTGCTTTTGCCAATTTGAATAATTTTACAAAAGTTGAAAATGTAGTTGTTAACCTATAACAAGGGGTATGCCTCAATTCAATTAGATATCTAATTTTGTCCCATTTAAATTTTCACATTTTAAATTAATTTCTAAAATTTTTAAGCCACAAATTAAGTTAAACAAAACCAACAAATTAGGTTTTAGTGGTCAAATTGAAGTTAGGTTTGGATGAAACTCATCATATAGATAGGGTGATTAGGATGACGTGGGTGAATAAATTTAGGATTGAACCAAACTTCAAAATAAGATAGCCCAATTTAGTTAGGTTAGATTAGACTAATGAAATTTTTGAGTTGGAAATTATATAAAACTACATCCCCCTCCCTCATGATCCTTTTCCTCTCTTCCTCTTTCATATAATGTCACTGCCCCATTCCCTCCACCGTACACACTGCCAATTTCAATAGATTGTCAGCCTCCTCTCCTTCAACATCTTCGTTTCTCTCTCTGTCTCTCACTCTATCTTAGTTTTTCCTCTCCCTCTTGTTCTACTAGTGTACACCACAGGCAACACACCTGGAGCCAAGGTGTAGTTGCCACCATCACTAACCATCTTTTCTCCTCTTCCTTTATTACTTTTTCTTTTCTCTCCTTGTGTTTTTGTGCCCAACACTCCACCCACTCAATTAGTCACTTGCACCAGACGTCGTGCATACCTAAGTAACACCACCCCTTCCAACAAGCCCTTTTTCCCTCTTATTTTATTCTCTTCTCGGATTTCACCATCTCCACACACAACATCAAAGGGTAGACGATTTTTCCCCTAAGCAAACCATCTATTTAATTCTCTCCCCATTCTCACTCTCCTAAAATTGGAGACAACTATGAGTTTTGCTAAGATTGATCTTTTGATATCAAAGAGCCATTGATCAAGGACCACTTGGAGTAAGGATAGAGTGAGTAATGTCCTTATTACTATTTTTTAGTAATAACTATTTGTTATTAAGGTTCAATTAGTCCAAGTGTTTTGTATCATCAAAACACCCACTTTGTTCCGTCGAGAGATGAAAATTATGGTGTAAAAGCTTGGTCTTGTTATATTTTTATTTTGGGTTTTTTCCAGTTTTTATGTTGGTGTATTTGGTTAAGGATGAGAGATTGATAGTTGTTTGCCAATGGTGGAAGTTGGGTTTGTTAATTTGAATAGTATTTAGGTAGTTGAATCAGGATTGAATAAATCCTTAAGTTTTAATTATTTCTTAGATTTTGTGTTATCCTCATATTTAGATTATCTTAAGTGGTTCCAATACTTATTTTTGTAGATACACATCAAGGGGAACATATTTGAGGTGCATATTTGAGGTGGATAAATTTATCCTTATTATATATTCCTTGTGCATGAATTAAATGTGTAAAAATTATTTATACTGCTATAAACTTTTTAAAAACAAGATTAAAATGACACTAAATTAACAAAATTGGTTTTAAAATGACCAAATCAGAGGCTTAAATAAAAGATATTCCTTTTCTGCTATATACATGTATGGAGTATACATAGGGTGTGGATTAATATAGGGAGGAGTTACTCCTTGCTAATATTGCTTTAGCTTTTATATAGCTTGTTGATTTATATATGGATGCGTACACGTTTTTGTTACTATAAACCAAGGTTCAAAATCTTGAGTCGTGCTCGAGTTGTACTAAAATTTTGGTCTTTGACTAGAAAAATATTATTTCAGCATCATGCCGATGTTCCGAAGCAAGGTATCAATGATAGATTAGAACTTAAAGAAGGAAGAAGATGAATAGAGAACTAATTGAGTTTCATTAATTTACCTGAACGATACATTTTGACTATTTCAACCATTTCACCCGACACGACACAAAATTTCAAGATATGCTATAAACTTTTATCTAAGACTCTAATAATATACATTCAGGTTAGCACATTTAAAAGATGACTTAAGATAGTCTCTCAAAGTAACCAATATGTGAACCTAAAGTGGAATAATATGTTATGTAAAAAAATTAAAGTAAAACGTCTATTGTCCAAACCTCTGTCTAATCTTTTACCAGAACATATGACCATCCACAAAGACATGGTAGCGAGAGGTTGCATGCACTCAGTATTTATTTTCACAAAGGTACTATATCATTGGATGTCATTGATAGTTTTAAACCACCTATCAAATGACATTATCTACACTTTGAAAACTTGTATCTATTAATTCACTTATTTAACGGATTTGTTAGTGATGATTAAAAGAGAATAACTAAAAATGGATTAAAATGTCAAAATAAATATAAATAGTAAAAGATGAATCAGATTTATTTAAAAAGAATAATGGTAATAATTAAGTGGAATAAGAGTACCGATTAATTTTATATTATAGTAAAAAAGAAAGTCCAACTTAAAATTATAATGTGATGACTTATCTAGATTGTTCGACCCTTAATCGATAATGAAGATTAAAATACATGCATATTCTTCCTTCCTATTTATACACTTACAATTTGCCATTTTTCTTGGCCTCTAGGGGTTTGAAATATTAGTTGGTTTTATCTGATGTACAGAATTGCACAAAAAATCCAATAGGTTGGAAACTAGGTTTTTGTTTACTTGTGCTTCTTGTTTTATTCATTTGATATTTTGTTATTGCACATCATTGTTGTCTTTTCCTTTAGCGAAAAAATGAATATATATATATATATATATATATATACACACACACACACATTTGTTGAACACTTTATAATTATCTTGAGTTAGTTGTTGTTGTTATAGTTTCTGGTTGTACCTTATTATTTTGTCACTAAATAAGCGTACCTCCTGGTAAGTAGAATTACACCCTTGATTGTGACATAGGTTGTATAAAGAGTTGATAGACACAAACAAAATGAGGTAGTTTGTCTATTGCAAAAGTTTTAAATATTGTTCCAACCTATAGTTTTGATCATTGGCTAGAACGAAATAGTTGTGTTATTTTGCCAGTACTGACAAATGATTTGATCGCTCCGATGAGAAGCGAGAATGGAAAGAAAAAGAAAAGGAATAGAGGAAGCGTTCCTTACATGAAGAAGGCATTGTCGACGTTGGACTTCGCAATAAGGGCACATAATGAAGCTAAGGTAATTTCTCACAAGTCGGACTCCAGTGACTGTGGAACGAAAGAAGGATGAGCTTGTGGCTCACAACTATAGAACAAGGATTAGGGGGTTGCTAGCTCATGTGAAGGATGAGCTCACATCGAAAGGATGAGGATGAGCTCAGTTGCGAATGAAGATTTAGCTTATAGTTGGCTCATAGACAAAGGATGAGCTCCCGGAGAAGAATGTGCCCATGTATCACAGGATTTTAAACCTTCTCATGCGTCGTCCAGTTGGTGAAAGAGAAAATTTTGTCGCTAAATGTGAAACCTTGGATCATTGCTTGTACCACTACATATTTCCCTTGCCACTCAAAACATTATTCGCCAATAATATTGCACACATATTTTGTAGAAAGGATTCCAAACTTATCATGCTATGTCAAAGTTCCAATCTCCCACCAAGATGGTAGGATTTATGAACCATTATATCAATACTTAACATGTGTCAGCACACCCTAAAACAATCTGAGATCAACTCATATTATTTATTCCTATACTCTATTTCAATTTAGAATGCTTCCCTTTGAACATAAGCCTAAAGAGAAAATTAATATTTTAGAGCAACAAGTTACAAAAGTATACTAAGCATCTTGGCTAATAATTATATCTTCCTAGTACAAAATAAATGTCATGCATTAGATGACATTATTAGTTCTTATAACATTCTTTCTACTAAGACTAGCCCAAAATTTTCAAAACTCATATTAAATAATGCTCTAAAGACATCTAATATTGGAATTGATTTCTCTAAAGATCAATAAATATATCTCAGTTAACTATTTAAAGTATAGGATATGGCTAAGTTTAGATTTCATCAAATATTTACTATTGTCCAAGCTTCATTTGTTGCATCTCCCCCCCCCCCCCCCCCCCCCCCCCCCCCCCCCCCCCCCTCCTTTTTGTGTTTAATCTCCTCCTCGTAGCAAGCAAATTAAATTGAAGTAAGAGTCATGGGAAGAGAATCTTCCTATCTCAACTGATAAGAGAATCTTCCTATATCAACCATGAGACGAGAATCTTCCTATCTTAACTAGTACTAACTATCAGTGCTTTTCCTCTTTCTCTCCCTCTCTTTTTTATTATGTCAGGTAATCATCTCCAACTTGTCATTAGAAGACGGAATCCATGGATAAGTCATGTTAAGAGAACCTTTATTTCTTACTCATTCTAAATATATATACCAAGAGACGTCTCACTTTATATCATCAAAATTATATTGAATCATGTGTCATAGTGACATTTACCTATCCCGACACAACAATAATTGGTGACCAAAACTTCTTTTTTGTCGTATTAACTAATATTGTTTGAACCTAAAATCAAACTTTCTTTAATACTTAGATTCAAGAGAGTTCCATTCCACCAACTTATTAGTTGAACATTTCATTTCACCAATTGATTAGTATACAAATAGAGATTAGTCTTATCCAACTTCAATCAAGAAAGAGGCACTTTGTCTTCTTTCTCCAACACCCTAGAGAGATAGAGTTGTCTCTCGCCATCTTCCCACTACCTCATCATCCTATCTTCTTCCACCTACCTTATCAAGACATGAAATTACCTCGACTTTTCCATCTGCCTCATTAATACATGGAGTTGCCTACCTCATCTTCTTCCAACCACATCATCAAGACAAGAGGCAGAAAGCAATCGGCCTACCACATTCACACCTTCCATTCATGTATCTCTGGTGCTCCTTCCTCCCTCTCATCATCTTCTTCCACACTCCTTCCTCCCCATGGTAAGCCTCCTTCCGCCTATTCCTCCATTGGATGCGATAAACCACCTCCCATACTTCATCCTAATAATACGTTGGCAACAAGGTATAAGCACAATCTCCTATTTTAAAATTTGATAACTCAGTAGAGAATGAGATCTTGAATGCTGATCTACATCACATATTGACAGCAGTGTGCTGTTGCTGACATATTGACACCGCATGTCAATGCATCAGCAACAAGGCATAGACACAAAGGCCCTTCAGAAATTGATACCTCAGTAGGGAACGAGACCTTGAACCTTGATCTAAGGGACCTTGATCTACCTAGGTCAAGGTGTTTTCTAGTGCATTCCAATAGTCATCATTCATACTATGTTTTCTGTTTCAACTAGTAAAGATAACTTTAGACGATGAAGACAGGAATCTTCACCATAAATTAACTTAATTTTCAGATATATGCTTAGCACCAAGAGTATACGCTGAGTAATAATGAAAATTGTATCTCACCCTCATGTCCACCACAACCATGTCCTCTCCTTTACTTTCTGAACTTGATTCAGATTAACCACCAAAAAGGGAGTGCAATAGAACCAAAACTCCTCGTTGAGAGCAATCAATAAGTAAAAAGAATTTTTTCTTTGAAAAATGGATTCCGTATCGCAGAAAGTTTAAAACAATAAACAAATTTAGGAAAATTCTAACAATTCCATATAAACTGGTAATCCCCATATACTTTGTGGCAATCAATTATATACTTACTTTCCTGCTTGTGCCCTTCAACACCAGGAAACTCTCGTTTAGTGTGTCAATACTCTCTATGGCAATCAAAACCTGACCATTATAGAAGGATGTACATGCACGCTTGTAGCTGACTACCACGTTGTAGCCCAAAGCAAGCAAACCACCTAGGGTTGTCCGCCCAACCTGATTAAATCCGCAGAAAATAATATCCAGAAAATGTTTCACTTTAAATAAAATAATAGAATCATCTCAACTAAATTGGAGAGATCATTGAATACTTGGTAATGTTAAAGAAGCTGAAAAACTTCTTACCCAACTTATCAGGCCCGATGTTAATATATGGACAAAAACATTTAACTGAATTGTTCAAAATAGTTAATAACATAAAGGCCCCACATTTTCACATAATACAAACAGTAGTAATTTCAAGAAGCAAGTAAATATGAAATTCTTGACCTTAAGAATACCAAATTCAATATTGATAAAGAAAATTTTACAAGTTTCCTCTCCACAGTAGTAGCCATAAAATAATCATTATTAAACAGCCACTGCAATCAGTATAAGAGGCAGATCCTTGATTTCCCCAGAAATCATCAAAATAGTTCAAATTTTGCTTAATTCATCAAAAGCTATTGCGAAAAAGATATTCATTGATGTTGCATCCTTCATAAAATTTTATCAACTGCAGTAGACAAGAAAACTAAAACTATTAGTAAAGGAACATTTGCACAAACTACTAAGAAAAGATCTCTTAGAGAACAAATGGCTGGCTGATGTTTTATCCCACCATCTTTTAAAAAACACTGTTTTTAGAACATTTTCCATTTGGTTTGTATGGCATTTGATTCTGCACATAATTGTTCTTCAACATCAACATCTCAAATTTTCATCACAGAAATTTTGAAGGAAATCTAGAAAAAGAAACAGAAAAACAGATTTGCTTCAGAAATTTAGCAATCTAAATTTCCAAAAAAAAAAAATATGGTACACAAGGAAGGATGAATTTGCATGTTATGGTACCATTGTGGTAGTGAATGGACCTCTTGCACATAAATTAATGGCTCAAAAACAATAATGATGGTGTATTAATAGTGGTCTGGTGCCAAGACAAACATCAATTTACATATCCAACAAATATGTTTTAACTTTGCATGCTTGGAAAATTACAGCATATTTATGAGTCTTTTATGTCTCCTATGTGTCTTTATGAGTCTTTTATGTTTCTGATGAGCCCATCTACTAGCATTTATGTTTAGTATGTGAATGAATGAGTGAAATGTGAAATGAGATGTGAGAAAAGTGTGTATATGAAATATATAATAAAAATGTGTAAAGTGAATGAAAGTAATAATGAAGTAGAGAAAGAAAATGAGAGATATTTATGGATAATAATAAATATAATTGTTAGATGAGGAAAGATGAAATGTGTGAGTAAGAATTTGATAAATGTAATATATGAAAAGTGGAGATGAATGTGAGATAGATGAAATGTGATGAAGAGGTAAAAAAAGATTTAAAAATGGAGAAGAAAATGAAGAAAAGGAATGGAAATATAAATGAAGCTTCTTGCTTAATGAATAACTCAGATATTCCTCTATATCCAAGGCAACTTGGAAAGCTTGTTCTAGGCTGTAAATTGATTGTCTTAATAATTCTCTTTTGATTTTTTAAACCTTGCAAGAGTTTGTCTAGGACCTTCAACAATGTGGCTCCTTGTCTTTAACTCATGCAATTTCTGCATATAAGTTGATTACATAATTTGTCATAGTAATTTGTAGGCAAATACTTCTCTCGTAGTTTAGCTTTCATCTCTTGCCATGAGTTGATTGGTGGTTGCCTTAATCTCCTTATGTCTACTTCAACACCAATCCACCATATCTTTGCTAAATCCACAAGATTCATTTGAGTAAATCTTACTCTTGGATCATCTGACATGTCGTTCCAATCAAAATATTCTTCTATTGCATCAAGCCAATCAACAAATAAAGTGGGGTTTACTTTCCCTTCGAAATTTGGCACCTCAGTTGGAACCTTCTTTGTGATATCTCCAACAGCATCTTGGTAATTATTTTTCTGCCTCAAGAAATCCTCTAGCCCACTCAAAAAAAGATTGTTGTTGTTGAGGTGTTGGAAACCCTTCTTGAATCAAGTTGTTGTTTGCTTGAGATGTTTTTCCTTGCTCTCCTTTAGATTGAGAAATCATGGCTTCAACACCATTTAGACGAATTTGCATGCCATCAAGTTGTTCCATCATGCGAACAAGTAAGTCATCATGTTGACTATTAGTCAACTTTCCTCTAAAGCTCCTCCTGAATCTTGTAGACATATTAACTTAGGCTCTGATACCAAATACGTAGCACAAGAGGAAATTGAGTATCGGAAGGTTTGGGGAGTAGAAATCTAGAATGAAATAGTAAAAGAATGCGGAAACTTAGGTATCACCCCTAAGGGTTCTTAGGCATCACACCATCAAGAGATTGTATCACACAACTTAAGAAAACTCTCAAAACTTTGATATCTATTTCATATCCTAGCATTACAACAGTACACATATTTATAATAGGACTTATAAAGACACAAACTAAACATAAATTCTAGTAGATAGACTCATCGAAAACATAAAGGACTCATAAAGACACATTGGAAACATAAAAGACTTATAAATATGTTGCAATTTTCCAAGCATTTAGAGTTAAAGCATATTTGTTGAATATTTAATGTTGTCTTTTGACTTTTGACTTCAAACCTTGGAATTCATGAACTTTATTTCATTCCCAAGTAGGTCTATCATCTTCCAAGATATATCAAATTAATAATTGAGCTTTAGAACCTTTATTTCTACGTTTATAGACTTTTAATGGAGTTTGTCATTTATCTCCATCACAATGTCTCCTTTTATTTCATCTCCTTCCTTCTTCAACCTCTACTCTGTCACCCGCAACATACATAAAAGCGTCAGTGCCTTACTAAAACAATATCTTTCAATCAAAGGCCGAAACCACGGCATGATTCGAGATTTTAAACCTTGATGTCAAGTGGTATCGAGTTCGGTGATTTACCGAAATGATACTTTTCAATCGTTTCGCCAAACCATGGTTTGAATAAATAGTCAACTCCAAACATGAAATAGTTAAGCACATGGTTGTTTATCATGATTGTGTTTATCATTGAAATATAAATATGGCTAATTTTTTGTGAAATGACCAATCTAAACTAGGAAGAAACATAACAATTAATAAGCACTAGATTATCAAATTGAGTATCATCAGTCAAATGAACAGAAGGGACAGTAAACAATAATGACAATGTTGTTAACATGTAAATATAAATTGATTTTTTTCCTATTTGTTTAAGCTTTTTATGATAAGTGATTAGTTAATCAACTTTAACATGGCACAAAAGCAATAAATCATGGGTTTGAATCTCACTTGTGTCAAAAAAATATCTAAATAAATGTATTGGAAGGTAAGGACAATAAGTTAAGTATCACACACATGAAGAGGTAATGTCCTCCACATATGTAGCGGAAGTGTTAACATAGTGGGGTAAATGATTGGTCAATCAACTTTAACAAATACTATTAATACTATCAATATAGTGAGCAATAATAGCAACATATTCAACAGTACATACCTCAAACTCAGCTTTTGGCCGAATGATGAAATATTTATCCACAATTCTTTGATCACCTAATGACAAATAGTATTTAATACCACATTGTCGAACTTTTATCCAATCATTTATCTTTGCTTCTTCAGAAGTAAATGGTGGCCGAAGATACATCTCAATAAAGCTGATAGGAGAATATGTTAATTAGGTAGAAAACTATTAACTCAGAAAATCACAACAATTCAGCATTAGTACTTGCAAAAAAAAAGTACAAATTTTGAAAAAGATTTTAAATCTTGTTGCAACCACTTACTTCTCTGTTTCTGCTTCATCCCCATTTATAGAGTATGATGCGCTTCCCTTAGGTGACTATAAAAATGCCAAAAATATAATCAAGAAAACAGACTTGATACGCAAGAGAAATGAGAAAAAATTGAATAGTATATAGACAATCAATAACTGCAGAAAAGGAAAATATGAGAGAATGCATGATATTTTTACAGATAAGTCAATATTATGTTTCAAATATTTTCAATAGAATAAAAGGTGACAACCCTCGTACAAGGTAATAGAAAGGCTTTATTTAAAACAAACTAATCTTCCTTTACTTTTTTCAGAGTAGAAATTTTTAGTGGACTCCAACAAATATAAACCAGGGTTCAAGAGGCAGATATTATAATTTTCCAGTAACTTCTGAACCTTGTGGTCAAGAAAATGACACTATCTGATGCAAGTAATGCATCTAGTGATTGTTACAATTCTGGATTGCATTCCAGGGTGATAGTCCCCAGGGTAGGTGAGCTCATTGGAGATAAAGAAATTCACAATCTTCATACAAGCCAATAAAGTAGTTGCTCCTGTTTCCACTCACAACAAATATCCTCCTTAACCCTTCATGAACACTAGATGCATTAAGCCACAGCACATACCAATACTACAAAAACAGAATACATGAGGGTAGTCAAAAATAAATTGAACATATTGAACTTGACGTAAGTTTGAATCAGATTTTTGTGCTTTATGAAAAATGTGAACCCAACCTGATTGT
>NW_027431595.1:0-2300 GCF_044706935.1 Curcuma longa
ATGATCTACGCTCATCAGTAAGTCTCGAAACAATCGCGACACATGTTGTTGCGTGAGTTTCTGGAACAAGGCTTCTCTCGATTCGATCGTCATTGATCATCGGCTAGTACCGAAGACGATGGCGCGACTCGTGGCTTCCGAAGTCGTAGCCAGACGGGAGCTTGGCGCGGATGACCAGTCAGAGGCGGGACTTCGACGAAGGAGTCAGCTCGAATTGATTCACCGACATTCCGCTCATCGTCATCGCGAGGTACACGTTTAGAATAATACTTATTCTGTTAAATTTTCGTAAGTAGAATAAATTTTATTCGAAAAAATTTTAATTTCCTATCATGCCTTGTACGTTGTTATTTCCTGCTTTTGCCATGCGTGTGTTGTGATAATAATTAGTTTTAATTATTTAGAGTAAATTCTCGCTGCGCACGTTTACGAAAACGTGAGAACAGGCGCATTGCACCGGGACGATCCCAACACCAGACACCCAGATCCCTTTCCAAGCGCTCCGAATCGATCCTATCCGATAAGGTTTTGTCAATCTTTATCGGAGCCAAATCTCGAGTAGGCTGATCTGGATGTCCTAAGCTCAGTGCACCTTTTCTAGAGCTTTCTCGGTCACACGAGTTTGACTCCGTTCGTGTTCAGCAGCACCGCAGGATGAAAGGTTTAGAGAATTAGAGTTGTCTTGGATGGTGCATGTTGATGACCATATAATGACTCTTCCAGATGCCCGGATTCCTTTCCAAGCGCTCCGAATCGATCCTATCTGATCCAATTTTGTCGATCTTTATCGAAGCCCATTCCACCTTATTTGGGTGCCTAGACCATATAGGGGCGCCTAGACCATTCTGGGCGCCCGAAGTATAATCTGGTGCTCAAATCCTTACCAGGTTTGACCTGAGTTGATCTCTTTATTTGGTTTGGCTGCTTCTATTTGCTTCTCTTATGCTTCCTCAGTCTTGTTTTCAGCTTCTGGTTCCCACAAGATTAGTATATACACAAACAAGCAATCTAAGCTTAACTATAGTTTGTCCGACTTACTAGGCTTATCTAAGCCTTACCTTGTAGGTCTAACATACTAGACTTACCCTTACCTAACTTTCAGTTAGAATTAATTACTCGGTAGACTTTCCTACCTGTCAAACATCGAGTTATCCTTAATCTACTTGGACTTTCCTTTGCCTAATCTCCAATTAGGATTAGTCACTTGGTAGATTTCTCATATACCAAACATCCGATCACCCTTTACTTTCTTGAACTTCTTGGTAGTTTCACTCACCGAGACTTCTTGCCCATCTTCACTCACCAAGATTTGTTGTTCAATCCAACTGACTAGGACTTCTACTTAGCCTCCAACTAGGACTTCTCCTTATCCAATCCCATTGACGAGGACTTTTGTCTAGTCTTCAATTAGGACTTCTCCTTATCCAATCCCTATGAGTAAAACTTCTGCATAATCCAACTAACTAGGATTTCTTGCCAGGTCCAATTGATTAGGACTTTTTATTAGTCATCTAGGATAGTCATAAGTAATGTACGTATGAAATTTCGATGAATTTTTGACGATCGTGCAACTACTTATGCATTATTGAAATTCGTCTCTGATAACTGAAATACAGCTTATCAGTCGACTGTGTCAGACTGCAGTCGACTACTGAGTCGACTGATATATGGAAAGTCGACTGATACTACTGTTTTCAGCCTATTTTGAAAATTTAACTTGCTTTTCCCTCCGAAATAATTGTTGGTGCAATATTTAAGAGGGATAAACATTTGTAGGAAGAAGTTTACCCTAATTTGTCTATGGAAACACTTTTTGATCTTTGACAAAAAGGGGGAGAAAGAGAATGTTTAAGTTAATTAGAGAAGGATGAATGTTTAAGGAAATTGCCTATTCTATTCATGCTTATTCATGCTATGCAAGGTATCATGTTCAATGATACTAGTCAACACTCTTATCATGTGATTTATGCTTTACTTATCATATTCTAATCACATGCTTTGCTTTAATGATTTAAAAGACCTAACTTAACAAAATTTTGCCAAACATCAAAAAGGGGGAGATTGTTGGTAATCAAGTGCATTGAGTTTCAATGTTTGGCTAAACCATGTTTAAAGTTAGGCA
The DNA here is from genome assembly GCF_044706935.1 of Curcuma longa. Lineage (NCBI taxonomy): Eukaryota > Viridiplantae > Streptophyta > Magnoliopsida > Zingiberales > Zingiberaceae > Curcuma > Curcuma longa. Next base: position 2,123 of record NW_027431595.1, read on the forward strand.
ATTCTTATTGATCTAACATGTGTGATGCAAGTTTGCAGGAAAAGTCCAAGCGTAGTCTTGGCAAAAGAAAAGTCCAAGTGGGTAGTTTTGGCAAAGAAAAGTCCAAGTGGGTAGTCTTGGCAAAGAAAAGTCCAAGTGGGTAGTCTTGGCAAAGAAAAGTCCAAGTGGGAAGTCTTGG
>NW_027431596.1:0-1972 GCF_044706935.1 Curcuma longa
AGGATGGATTAATTCAAGATTCTATTCTCTAGAAAATGATCAATGCTGTTAGATATATATAGATGAATATTTTCAGAATTCCTGTTACATCTTTAATGCATCTACACCTTCAGGGTAAGGAGTCCAAATGGAAAAAACTTAAATTATTGATCACGGTCTATCTTCTGACCTTCATGAAGATCAACTATATTAAAGAAAATTGGTACTAGTATTTAAAATAATTTGAGTATACATTAAAGATTTGGAGAAGCAGGATTTTGTGCTAATAAATGCAAACTAATTATATGCTCATATTATTGAAAAAGAGCACATCCCAATTACAACATGAATGATTTTGTCCAAAAGAATGAGGTTAAGTTGATTCATTTAGATGATAAAGATTAAAGATGAATTTGTGACTTGTGGACAGAAAATAATTTAAAAATATATAGACGACAGATCTAGTGAAAATAATTTATTTACTATTTCACGAACCCAAACTAGGTTTATATAATTGAACATTCACGCTACTAATTTATAGCCCTACCAGAAAATAACTCTTTTCCTGGTTGCTGATCACATCACGCCAACAAATAAAAACCATTTTCCTTTTCTGTTTATTCCTTAAATCTAAATAGCCCAGCCACATCTTGGGCTGGTCGTCCGTTGGGCCTCCCCAACAGAATCCAAGCACAGCTTACCCAGTGTCGCATTCTCTTGCATGTGTTTTCTTTAGAGCTAGCTGTTCGGCCTGGCAAATCAAATCCTACCAGAAGAGAATCCAACACGATGCCAATAACAGCCGCCAGTGGTCCCAAACCAAGCTGCGGATGCATGCTTCTGCGCTGACTTTTCAACATAGTTCCAAAGTTATTATTCGCCGGCCGTACGATCCACTGCTTGGTCATGCAAGCTTGACCCGGAACACCAGCTAGCCATTGCCTAGCTAGAGATAGACATGCGGCGAACGCGGTCACAGATGCTTCTGGAGGAAGACAAAATGTGAGGGTCCCAGCTGGAGCGTGAGTGGGGCCTGCCTACCCCATGCTAGTAGCTGCTTCCGCTGTCTCATCGTCAACGTCATGGAATGCAAAATAAGTGATTCAGCTCCGCTTTGACTCGAATCAGACTGGAACACCCCCAAATTATTAATTCTTAAAGGGCCGGTTTAAGAACCAATATTTTATTATTATATGATTAAATAAAAAAATACTAGCCCTGTGGAAAGAGCTAGTTATATATATATAAACTTCATTTTGAAAGAGATGAGAAGAGACGAGCTAGAAAAAGAGAAGAAGAGGGAGGATATATCAGTAGGGAGTAGAAGAAGATCGAAGAGGCGCGTTATTGGATGTAATTAGCTCGATAAACCAGAGTGTCTACATCACTGTTGAAGTTGAGACACATGATTATTTTGATTCGATAACTTTGAATGCCGCCTTTGTCAAAGTCATCGCCAAGTCAACGCTTTGTCTTTTTGTTTAACCAAATTAGTAAAAGAGATACATTGTGTAGCCCTCATTGATCATCTCTCAGGACTTATTTCCTATAAAATATAAAAATTTTATTTTTGTAGATAAAGCAGAATGTACATATTAAAATAAGTTATTTTTTTCAGATTTTTTAAATTTATATTTGAACTCCATTCAATATGATTTTTTTTTATATAAAATTAAATGTAAACACTATAGAATATAATGTTTGTCCTCTAATTTTTTCTGTCAAAGGAAGCATAAAATTGTTGTGTTAAAATTATTTTTTGAAGTTTAGACACCTAAATTATATATAAAAAAGAATAATAACCTCAAAGAGCATTATCTTTAAACACTATGTATCTACTCCTCTCACTTGTTCAATAAATGGAACAAAACATGGTGAATTGGTTGTCGTCCTCATTCCTCAACATGGTATATATGCAACTTTGGCTCATCATTAATGTTAAGCTCGGGTCTAATTATATTTCAGGTAATTCCTTGATCCTCATTTCGCTACC
>NW_027431597.1:0-2852 GCF_044706935.1 Curcuma longa
AAAGCAGTGCAGCCTTCATTACAAACATCTGATTAGTATGAATATCATATGTAGGAAAACCATCATTCCATAATTGTTTCAGCTCTGCAATCAGTGGTTGCATATAAACATCAATTAACTTTTTCGGATTTTGAGGGCCAGACACAACCAATGTTAAAAACATATATGCTGTTTTCATACACATCCCAGGTGGCAGATTATACGGAGTTAATATAACTGGCCAACAAGAATAATTTCTTCCTGATTTACCAAATGGAGCAAATCCATCAGCACATAGACCCAATCTTATATTCCGAATTTCCTTCGCAAAATCAGGATATGTTCTATCAAAATTTTTCCATGCCTCTCCATCTGATGGATGACACATTAGACCATCTTCTGTTTGATGATTTGCATGCCAAGTCATGTGTTCAGCAGTGACTTCTGATGCATAGAGTCTTTGTAACCTAGGAGTCAAAGGCAAATAAAATAGCTGACTGTATGCTTTACGTCGTTGTTGAGGCTTATTGATTCTCTTATACCTAGCTTTGATTACAGAATTTGCATACATCTGCATCTTGATCTTCTCCCCAGTATATCATACAACCATCTCGGCAAGCATCAATCCTTTCCACCGGAAGACCTAAGTCTTTCACAAGTTTTTTCATACTGTAAAAATCAGTAGGCAAGTTGTGATCACGCGGAAGTGCCTCTCCCATAACTTGAACAAAATCATTAAAACAATCTTCAGACACATTATGCTCTGTCTTAACATTCAATAGTCTTGCAGTGAGAGATAATTTAGTGTGAGTGTCACAACCAGCCCACAAAGGTTCATCTGCAACACTTAACATTTCTTGAAATTGTTGATATCCCTCAGTATTTAAATTTTCATAAATATTTTGTTCTTGTACCCCCTCCAATGGTGATGTATAAGCAGAAAATATTTGTTCATCTGTTGGAGGACAACTAGAACTTGCAAAACTCGGATCAGAAAATAAATTATGACCTCCTGCACTCTGATATGGATTAAATTGATTATAAGCACTTTGATCACCACTAACTGACACTTGTATATTTTGTCCATAATATTCCTCGTCAGGTATAAATGGTTCACCATGACATGTCCAATTATAATAATTCGGAGTAAAACCAAATCTACACAGATGTTCGCGAACTTTGTCACATTGTAAAAATTTACCATTGTGACATTTTCTACAAGGACATCTTATCTTTTCTCCATCCATAAATTCAACATGAGTACAAGCAAATTCTAAAAATTGTTCCATTCCAACCATAAACTCATCAGTTAAACCTTTACGGTTAGGTTTGTTCTTTCTATACATCCAACCCCTTTCATTCTGCATTTTTCCTGTTTTCAATTTATTAAATTAATAAACAAAACTATAACATATAAAACCTACCATAAGCTCATTAACAACCATAAGATAAGGTAATCATGGTAATATCTTTTAACAACAACAAAATTATACCTACAATAGGTGAAATCACGAGTATCCGTAGGCCAAATATGTGAAAGACACCTCAAAGTAGGACCTGCACAAATAAGTTTACAATCTTATATTATATAACAAAGATAATTAATTAAAATATATTGAAATTAAAATCAGATACACAAATATTATTACAACTCTAATCCGCCCGGCAACGTAACCCTAAACGATCTAAACACTAACCTAAACCCTAACCTTAAAATTAAACCCTAAACCCTAAACACTAAGATTAAAAATAAACACTAACCATAACCACTAAACACTAACCATAACCACTAACCCTAAACCCTAAACACTAAATCACTAACCCTAACCCCTAACCCCAACCCTAATCCTAAACCCTAACCCTAATCATTAACCCTAACTCTAACCCTAAAACATAACCCTAACCACTAAACCTAACCGTAAACACAAAGTCTAACCCTAACCCCAATCACTAACCCTAACCCTAAACCCTAACCCTAATCATTAACCCTAACTCTAACCCTAAAACATAACCCTAATCACTAAACCTAACCATAAACACAAAGTCTAACCCTAACCCTAACCTAACCTAGCTAAACCTAATCCTAAACCCTAAAATTCATGCTGGCCAGCATTGTACTCCACCACCGGCCGGCCAGCACACACCATTGGCCGGCCAACACCCCACCGGCGGCCGGCCGGCCGGCCAACACCCCACCAGCTGCCGGCCGACCGCCCATCACACCACCCCAGCGCGGCCAGCCCAGCAGCAACCAGCGCGCGCGAACCCCAGCACCCCGCCGCCATGCCATCGCCCGGCCAACGAGCCCACGCCGGCCGGCCACCTTCACGCCGACACTTTCCAGCCCCCCAATAGAAGAAACAACAAAAAATTATAAAGAAAATATAGATCTTACCCTCGAGCAGCCTCGCCTAACGCGTTCGTTCGTCGCCGTTGCCGTCGCCGGAGCCGGAGGAATCGGAGAGGGAAATCGCCGGAGGAATCGCGCGGAGAGAAATCAGAGGGAGAGAAGGGAAAAACGCGAAGGAAGAAGAAAAGGGGATCGGGCGTGGGGGTGATAAGTTAGGGTATTTGGCGACGAAAATATTTTCGTCGCCAAATTCGTCGCCAATTGGCGACGAAACATATTTCGTCGCCAATTGGCGACGAATCGCCAATTGGCGACGAATACAGTTTTTTCGTCGCCAATTGGCGATGAATTTGGCGACGAAACCGTTTTCGTCGCCAAATACCCTAACTTAAATCCCGCGGCCCCACACCCGTGACCCGAACCATTTCAGCCAATTTGGCGACGAATCAGCATTTTGTCGCCAAATTGGCGACGAAAAAATTTTCGTCGCCAAATTGGCGACGAATATTAAATTTTCGTCGCC
>NW_027431598.1:0-7208 GCF_044706935.1 Curcuma longa
ATGTAAATCGAAGTTTTCTTAAAATTTATAATTCAGAAAACTAAAACATAAAAGATCTTGAAATTTATGATTCTCATTTATGCAACTTTTAGATTGACAACTTTCCTTGATCCATGAGAAAGGAAACAACGACTGCAGAAGAAACTTGCTACAAGTCTCAATCTATCTCTTTCGCTTTCGCTTTCTTCTTCATGCCTTTTTTATGGCTACGGTGAAGAGACTCATCTGGGAGAGACAGAACTCATGTACATAAATAGCCAACTTCCATCGAGTTGGCTACGCGCATTTTTTGAAAGTTTAAATAACTTCCCATAATCCCATAATGATCAATAAGTCCCTTAGATTAATTAATATTTCACATGAGTCATACTTTAATATATTTATTATTATTATTTTCTAACATTTTCCCACTTGACTCATGTGATATTGATGAATTCGATGATCTTTCTTACGTCTGTAGGGATCTATTTATACTAAATGAAGAGGTTGAATGCCTTTTGGGTGAGAGGATGTGTTCTTGGGCTGGATCGATCTGGATCATCCAATCTGAAGGGTTGTAACCCTTCACATAGCCCACTTTAATCTCATCTATCAGATCTGAAGGGTTGTGACCCTCAGATCTCGCCTGTCATCAGCCGTCGGATCTGGATCTAATGATCCATTCGATCTAACGCTTCAGATCAAGTCTCATCCCAAGCGGTCAGATCGTGACTCTTCGCGATCCAACATCCAGATCGTATCACTTGCAATCCATCACACTTCTTTGATCAACGGTTGTCATCCGTTGGCCCAATCAACAGTCCAGTCATCTCTTCTTTGCCCACGTAGATGCCACATAGGCATTGCCACGTCACATGTGATCCAATACGTCACCCGAGTGTCACGTAGGCACTGCAATGTCATCTGGAGTATAAATTTAAGACGATGACGTACGTGCGAAGTGCAAAGTGCGCCTACAAAGTGCATTACGCCCATTGCACACGTGTGCGCGTGGCGGGTGGCGGGCTCACAGGTGCGAGCACCTGCTCGCCCCTGAGAAGAGAGCACCTGGTCTTTTTGTGTTAACTCCATTAACACAGTATATTAATAAGGAAAGGAAAACACATAAAAAATTTATGATGTGGGATTATTCTTCCATGCATTTTCTATATATAACATTAATTAATAATTAATGTTATTTGGGCCGACTTTAAACAATTAATTTCTCATTCACCCTTAATCGATTTTGAGCAAATTAATAGTCTAAATCTATCTACGTAAAACGTAGATTTTGATTTTGAAGTCAATTTTAACTTTCATCAATTGATGGCATTCCAATTTTTTCACAAAACCGTATTGGTCCAATTGGTCCATTAAGGCCTCAATATCCAATAATTTTAACCTTCTTTACTGGTTCAATCAAATCATTTAAAACATCTGTCATTTCATCTTAGGCATCACCTACTTTTCTTTACAAAAAGGTGAAATCCAGCAAGACAACGGTCTCACACGATCGGTCTCACGATCATTTGTGAGGAGGTAAATCAAACTGTAATTGGTCACGAGGCAGGTGTAGGCTAGGCATCACCTAGTTCATTCTTCATTAGTGGATGTTCAAATTGCTCACCATGGTAATCCAACACTTTGGATTATTGTATCCCAGGTTGTATTAGGTGTATCTCTACTAAGCACAATGGTTGATACAAATGATTAAAACAATTATTGTACGGGCATCTTATTTTACCCTCTTCGTTGGCATACTCAAGAGCATGTGTCACAAACATCCGAAACTATTTTTATATTCGAGAGAGAATCAATTCATCACACTCATATCCAATTTTTGTCAATCGTCATTTTGTACAACTAGAATTAGGAAAATATACATTAAATTTCATTACATGCCATGAAAATCAATCAAATTTTGTACATTACTGTCCAGCTCCATATTTACTAACTCAAGAAAAAATTATTAGCTTCTAAAAAACAATCAACTAACATTTCATATACATCACACACTTTAAACATATCAAGAAAATGGTATAACTCTCATCAATTCTAATTAAGGTCTACACAAATATTGTTATTAAAAATACTAACCTTTAATCTTGAAGGCTCACAAAAACCAATGACAAATCACAAATGCTAATGCCCCAACTAGCTGTGGATAAGAAACTTTCTCCAGCGGTTTGTTCAAGTCATAAAAATTTCTTATGCTAATGCCCCACTTGAAGGTTGGTGCCCAAAAATGATCTACAACACAACAGTAACTAGAATATGATGCACACATATCACAATATTGGACAAGGCAGCTGGATCCTAAATTATAACATGAACATCACAGCTAAAGAAACATAGAGAGAAACTCCACAAATGGTGCTATTCGACATGTTTATAAGACACATTGGTTGAGAATTTGAGACAAACAAAAAACCAAAGAAAAAAAAATACAGTTTACTTTCTTAGCTACAACATTTGCATTCTACATTTCATGATTAACAATGTCATCAAGTACGAGTTCACTAGGATATCTAAGATAGATTAATTCTACAAAGACTCAAGAAATTCTTCACATCGATATCATATCCACATGAGTGTCATTTAATCTTCTTGCCCTAATCATTCAATCTAAAATTAAGTTTCCACTTCATGAAAAACATTTATTCATGACTTTTGAGAATTAGCATAAGAAGCTCTTTTATGGGAATGGACAATAAAAATAATGAAAAATCAAAATACTCAAAAGCTCAAAGTTCTTTCAAGAAGCAATGACATGAGATTACATACTAAAGTTGTACAACAAAATAAATTAAGACTATATCTGTACGATTACAAGATCAGCTAGAAGTTCAAGATTTTCACATCTAACTCTGTAAAATTAAAGCAATAAATAGTAAACAAACCAGCCCTTTCATGGAGTTAAAAGCAGAAAAGCAGTCATCGTTCAAACAAAATTCTACAGAAAAATCATTCGAAATTGTCACACAAGATAAATGTTTCAGTATCAAGATCCCCTACCCCTATCCCACAGAGACAATCGAAAAAACACATGTTTACATATATATATATATATACAGAGAGAGACAGAGAAAGGGGGTGAGAGGGAGCTATGAAATCACAGAAAAAAAAAATACGGAATCGCAGAAAACTCCACTTTTACAGCTTCTCGATGATTGTCATGTTGTAGGATTGCCAGAATTTCGATGAGGTGGGAGAAGGATTCTGATGAGGCTATCGACGATTTGGGAATTTTGATGAGGAGGGAGATAAATTAAGGCCAATTTGGTATCAATTTTTTTTTTTTTAAAATAGATTATTTTGACCAAATAATTGATGCGATCACAAATTGTAAATTTGTTTCTAACTTTATATATTATATTTCAAATTTTTTTATAACATTCTATCTAACTAAAATAAAACTATTTATAATATTTATCATAAATATTATAAATCAGTGTCAAACCATTTGCACTTAAATAATAATACTGTGCAATCTTTTAAATAACACAACCTTGTAATTTCTTGAAGAGCGCCATAAAAGTTTTGCCCTCCTACACTGGGTACAAGAACACCACTATTTTATGTGGCTCGTCTCACCTCTTGTTATTCCACAAGAAACTTAATGTCATTGATAATAACACCAGAGTATGGATACACACTGACAATGGATCTATTAGCTAATGCATACAATTCATCTGTAGCCTCATATGATCCAGATACTCGCATTTCATTAACCTAAAAATTGATTGGAGAAATATGATACAAGAATTATATTTCATTTTATTTGCAATTACTCAAATTAAATGCAGTCTATATTTTTTTAGAATTGAGCTATCATATTAACTTGAATATGTTTTTTTTACTTACCTTATACCTAACCCACAGTGTAAATTCAATTTCTTGTTGTTGTTCCGCACTCCCCTAGCTAGTAGTAATTTCGATGTTCCCTACAAAAATTTACCGCTTAAATATCATTTCAATAAATAGACATATTTATCTATATAAAAATAAACTTACACAGCTATAATTGATTTGATAATATAATTTTTCATCCATATTAATACCACATATCTTTAAATGTATTTTAATCCATATTAAGCATAAACTGAGTTGTCTGTCTAAAAAATTTTCGCCTAAACATCATTTCAATAAATAGACATATTTATCTATATGGAAACAAACTTACACAGCTATAATTGATTGATAATACAACTTTTCATCCATATTAATACCACAGATCTTTAAATGCATTTTAATCCATATTAAACATAAACTTTATTGCTCGAATTATTATTATTAAATGGTAAAATACAGATTCCTAAATATATTGAAAATTTTTCACCTAAATATCATTTCAATAAATAGACATATTTATCTATATGGAAACAAACTTACACAACTATAATTGATTGATAATACAATTTTTCATCCATATTAATACCACAAATCTTTAAATGCATTTTAATCCATATTAAGCATAAACTTTATTGCTCAAATTATTATTATTAAATGGTAAAATACAGATTCCTAAATATATTGAATAACTTTGATGGTAAAAAATATCACATATTACAAATGAGGGTGAGGTTCCACACACTCTATAAATTAGGATTGCAATATATTCATTCACTCACTTTAAGCTGAAATAAAAAATGGCTCCTCTATTTAATCTCATCCGAGAGGTTAACCCTTCAAAAATGCAATGGGCGTTGAAACTCTGATTAGTTCGTTGTTACGATCTACCTGCATATGGAAACAACGAAGATTTTAGCTTGGAGTGCGTCTTTCATGATAAAGAGGTTGTAGAAATATATATATATATATATATATATTTCTACGTATATATCTGATTACTGTTAGAAAATATAAATATTTACTCTTTCTATATATTTGTATGGTGGACACATACAAATATTTACTCTTTCTATTGCATGATGTGCATACCCCAAAATTCTTAAATGGAATAAGATGTTCTGGAGTACCAAATCATGAGTTAAACTTGAAGGTTGGAACTCCGGTTATGCTACTGCGGAACATAGATCATTCTCTTGGATTATGCAATGGCACTAGATTGATCGTGACGAGGCTTGGAAACCATGTTTTAGAAAGACAAATTCTTACTGGAAGTAATGCCGATCATAGAGTGATTATTCCAAGAATGTCATTGACTCCTTCTGATCCAAGACTTCCCTTTAAATTCCAACGAAGATAGTATCCTTTGATTGTATCATACGCAATGACAATTAACAAAAGTCAAGGTCAATTATTGTCTCATATAAGACTTATTTTAAAGAATCCTGTTTTTAGTCATGGTCAGCTGTATGTCACTGTATCCAGAGTTACGAATCCCATGGGTCTAAAAATTTTGATATGTGATAGTGAAGCAAACAGAAAAATTCAACAATAAACCTTGTATTTAAGGAAAATTTTCAAATTTTATAATTTTTTCTAATTGTATAATCTATAACCAATTTAGTTTATTTATATTTTAATTATTTATTTAAACACTTATACTTACTAATTTTAATTGTTAATTATATAAAATAACGTCTCGTGCATTGCACGGGTGAAATACTAGTTATTAACTAATAATATGCATTTAGGTATAGACAAGGTATCGAGAACATTATCACATACATTCTTTTGGATGTGCATCACATCCAACTTATGTCGAAATGGTAAGTGTTGCCAATATTCAAGGAGCAATGATACACTACATGAAAAATATAGTATAAAATTCAACATGACACACTCCATACAGTGAGTCTCACATCCATGCAGTGGGGTCCACATCCACGTAGTTGAGTGTGTTATATTGAGTTTCATGTTATATTTTTCATGTAGCATATCATTTTTCATATTCAAGTTGAAACAATAAGTTTTTTTTACCAATTAAGCTCGATAAGTGAACGCTTACGCTTTATAACTCCATACATTTATGGAAATAAAAGTTTTGTTAAAAAGCATTTTTTAAAAAAAATTAAATACATAATGTGGAAAATTGCAAATTTATAACTTAGACAAAGTTTGAAATGCGTCGCAGAATGACCTACCTTCTGTAAAGCTTTTGTTCCGGTTATCTTTTAGCGATGTGTTAACTCTTTTACGTTGGAAAATGATCCAATAGATTATCTTTCAGCGATGCGTTCACTTTGTTGGGTCGCCAAAAGACCCAAAATGAATTAAATTGGATGATTAAATTTGTATAGTTAGAAATAAAATTAATATATCAATTTAATTTAATAATTAATTAACGTTGAATTCAACATTTAATTTAATTTGATTTGTCCAATTAAATATTAATCCCACAGATCTCACATCATATGATTTACATTATATAAATATGTAGCATATAAATAGAATTAATCAATAGATTTTAATTTAATAACTAATTAGAGGTGAAACGTAATTAAAGAGAATTAAATAAAGACAATGAAGTTATTTTTATTTAATTTATTCCAACGAATATAATCGATATATTGAACAGCTAGTAATATTTATTAATTAATTGATTTATTTATTTATTTAATCTTAATTTTAAAATCGAAAGGTTCAGATTTCCGTCATAAAATTTATGATGAAAATCTATTGTGACAAGTAGCTTTATTTTTTATTAATCCTTGACTTAACTTATTCTATTTAATTTGTTATCTCGCGTCGCGTATTTGGATTTTGGATTAGGCGGGGAGTATTTTAATTTGCAGTTGGAATTAATTAATTAATTCCGTATATATATCCCCTATTAATTCGCAACTAATTCTGTTAATTAAGTCTGTTTGCTTTTGATTAGGGGTGAGCAAAAATTCGATTAAATCGAATAAACCGATCAAACTAAAAATTCAGTTCGGTTATTTTGGAAGTTCGGTTATTTTTTTTTAAAAAAATCAGTTAATTCGGTTCGGTTTCGGTTTTAAATTTTCTTATTCGGTTAAACCGAATAAACCGAATTAATCGAATTAATTAAATTAAAAAAATAATTTATAAATTTTAAGTAAATAAATATATAAATCTATAATTTATTAGTAAAAATTTTATAATATTTAAAAAAATTCGATTAATTCGGTCTGAAAAACCGAATTAACCGATAAAATATCGGTTCGGTTTGTTCGGTTTTTCTTGGGAAATTCGGTCGGTTCGGTTGGTTCGAAAAAAATCAATTTATTCGGTTTTCGGTTTATTCAGTTCGGTTCGGTTCGATTTTAACCAAATACTCACTACTTTTGACGAATTTC
>NW_027431599.1:0-1000 GCF_044706935.1 Curcuma longa
TGCTAAGCATGAATAACCATGAATAATCATGAAAGCCTAACTTTACCATTTCATTCTCCCCCTTTTTGACATACAGCAAAAAGCAGGAAGATTATCAGAGTAAATATGAGTAAGTAAACAAACTTTCAAGAGAGAGCAATTTTCATGATAAGTGTTGTTACTTTCTCCCCCTCAATCTTACTTCTCCTTTGTTCAAGCACCAAAAGTGAAAATATAGGTTTGAACATATCTTTGAACAAAGAATAGAGTAAATATCTAATAATAAGTGGCAAAATGGAATCAAAAATCCATTTAAAATTTAGCATGATTCTGAAAATAGGGGCATCAGTCGACTGCTATCTGCATCAGTCGACTGATGTCTGATAAACTGATTTTCAGTGCCAACTTCGAAAAACCATAACTAATTCATGTTAATTCGAATAAATATGAAATTTGACCTTATGATTTATTTACCCATAAGCATTTTGGTAAAAATAGGTTCAAGGTATTTTTAATATCAAAATATCATTTTGATACCATGTCCCAAGAAGTTTAAATTTTAAAATCAATGTATCAATATTAAAGTGTTTTGGGCATTGAATTATTATGTTTGGACCAGTCTAATTTACCATTTATGCAATTCTAGGACATAAATCAAGAGTTTATTGTCAAAGAATGGTCAATTTCCAAGAAAACAGGTCAAAAACACAATAACACAGAGATATCAGTCGACTGGTATCTGCATCAGTCGACTGATGTTTGTAAAGTCTGATTTTTTCAACCCAACTTCAGAAATTCATAACTAAATCAATTTTTGTCCAAAAATTATAAAATTTGACAATGTAATTTCTTAACCCATTTGTTGTGAGAGAAAATTGGTTTCATAAATTTTGCATCATTAAAAAGTCATTTTGATACCATGTATCAAACACTTGAAACTTTAAGTTTCAAGAGAACTAAGTATCATAAATGTAAATGAATAGATAATGTTACTTATTAAGGGTTCTAGGATGTTTGATAT
>NW_027431600.1:0-4202 GCF_044706935.1 Curcuma longa
CAAGGGATCTGGAAAACAAGTTGGAAGAGGAAAATCTGAAGGTTCTGGCCGCGCGAGAACGAAGAAAACGAAACGGGAAGAAGCTGCTACAGTAGAAAATCGCGGACACTGTAGCTACAGTGTTTCTTCTCATTAAAACGGGAATTCCGAATTCAGCCGGTTCAGCTCCGACTTGGACCGGTTCAGCTGCAATTCAGCTTGGTTCAGCATCCGATTCGTCTCCGGTTCGCATGGATTCAGTCCAAATCAAACTTGTGTCTTGATTTATGAAGTTGGCCCCATCAAATTGGTCAAACTTGGCTCCATTTAACTCGATCATAGTTCAATTTGGACCCTACAAACAATCAAGCTTAATTAACACAAAAATTTACCGTAAAATCACAGAAATTAGAATTAATTGCCAAAATATACAAAGTTTCATAATTGCAATCAATTCATATCATTTAGCATTTTATTTTCATGTAGAAATCCAAATTAAATCCATAAAATGCAATAAAGTCAACATATCATAATTAAACTCTATAACAACCATAAAATATAAATGACAATCATGATAATTATTTTTAACATTAACAAAATTATTAGACTTACAGATTTAGCAGGTCATTACTTAATCTATTTAACTATAGCGATCGAAAAATACATGAAGTACAAGCAAACGTATACCTAGGATCGCGTGCCCTCTAAGCAGCAGTTTGCTAGAATTCAAGAAACTTGTAAACCTGCAAAAACAATATTGAAAAATAATATCAATAATAATTTCACATCATGTATCTTAAAAACTATGCAATATTTATACAACACACTAAACTAAATTAGCATCATGTATCCTACACCAAGGCAAGCCCCGCCATCAACTCCCCGCACCGACCGGTGCCTCCCCGCGCCCGGCCAGCTCCAACACGCGCCGGCCACCACCTCCCCGCGCCGACCAGCGCCTACATGCGACCGGCCAGCTCCTTCTCATGCCGGGCAGCAACTCCCCGCGGCCGCAACAACCTCCCTGAACCGCCCGGCACCGGCCCCGGCGACCGGCCGGCAGCGCCCGCGCGGCCGCAGGGGCCCGGCCGGCAGGGGCCGGCAGCGCCCGCCAGGGGGCCGGCAGCGCCCGCCAGGGGCCGGCAGCGCCCGCCAGCGGCCGGCAGCGCCCGCCAGCGGCCGGCAGCGCCCGCCAGCGGCCGCCGCAGCGCCCGCCAGCGCCCGCCAGCGCCCGCCAGCGCCCGCCAGCGCCCGCCAGCGCCCGCCAGCGGCCGCCAGCGCCCGCCAGCGCCCGCCAGCGCCCGCCCGCCCGCCAGCGCCAGCGCCCGCCAGCGCCAGCGCCCGCCAGCGCCCGCCAGCGCCCGCCAGCGCCACCCAGCGGACGCCAGCGGCCGGCAGGGACCGCCAGCGGCCCACGCCCGGCCATGTGCCCTCTGCCGCCCGAAATCCACTCCACGACGAAAAAAAAACGACGAAGAAGGGAGGAGAAAGCTTACCCGTCGTTTCCGGCGAGATCCGCAGGCCAAATCTTGGGTTTTCCGGCGAGATCCGGCGATATCCGAGCGAAGGCGGCGAAAGCGGCGAAGTCGGCGGAGAGGAGAGAAAGGAGTTATCGCGAGCGCGTAAAGGGAAAGAATCGGGATTAGGGTTTATTAAGTTATTTCCGACGAAAAGGATTCGTCGCTGATTTACTCGCCAATTTTGCGACGAATAAGGTTCGTCGCTGAATCTTTGACACGGAATTATATATTCGGCTAGAATATGGCGACGAAACACATGTTCGTCGCAGATTTGGCGACAAATACAAATATTCGTCGCCATATTGGCGACGAACATGATAATTCATCGCAATATTGCGACGAATAATTTGTTCGTCGCAGACTTTTTTGACCCTGAATTATAAATTTTGCTATAATATGGCGACGAACACAATGTTCGTCGCAGAATTTGGGACGAATACAAATATTCATCGCCAAATTCCAACGAATTAATTGTTCGTCGCCGAATTTTGCCCCGGAATAATATCTTTGCCTATAATTTGGCGACGAACATAATAATTCGTCGCCAATTCTGCGACGAATTAGCATATTCGTCGCCAAAACAGCGATGAAAATATTATTCGTCGCAAAATTTCTGTCACATTTCGGGATACTGTCTTTTTTCCAACGAAATCAGTTTTCGTTGCAGAATTGCGACGAATTATTTATTCGTTGCAATTTCTGCGACGTATTCGGCGACGAATTTGTTTTTGCGACGAATTTGGCGACAAATTAGTTTAGTTGCTAAATTTGCAACTAATTATATATTCGTCCGAAATTTTGTTGCTGATTAGCGACGAAAACCGCTTTCGTTCCAAAATTCGTTGCTAATTTGCGACGAATTATTTTCGTCCCTAAAATTCGTCGCAAAATAACTGTTTTTTTGTAGTGGTATATATATATACTTGCTATTGCTCGATTCTTCATTCGAGCCACCACCTCTTTCTTCCTCTCTTTTTCTTCTTAATTTTCTTCCTTTGATGGGGAAGTTCTTCTACGCCGGGAAGCAAACAATGACGATGGTCGAATGGATTTGACGCAAGCTCTTGTCGTGCTTGTCTTTGTGTATTTAGCCATGCTGTTCTGGATGCCGAAACAAGCATACTGAGTGACACTACTGTTATCGCGATAAGGCATACATTAATTAGTTTAATTGGTTCGGAGGTTTTGATATATTGTCAAGGGAGATATAATTGACACAATAATTTGATTATTAATCTATATATGATCATTAAGAAAAGTACCAGTTTCTTCTTTTTAATTACACACTTTGTATTTAATCTCATGAGAAAATTTATTGTTTTTTAGTTTTGTCCTTGATTATTATTATTTGTTCTTGGAATTCTGATGAGTTGATGATATGTTTTTAGTTTTAGCAATCGGTCGAGCTTTTAGTCGAATAATAAGTAAACTAATATAACAAATAAGAATGATAGCTAAGAACACTCCAAACTTAAGGAAGAAAACATGAGAGGAGAAGAAAAATCTTACAGTAGTAGAAGGAAGGGGAGACAAATCGAAAAGGCTACATCATAATATGCAGTTTTTGGATATTATGCAAGTTTGGTCAACCAAATTCACTAAAATTGGTTGAGGCAACCAAAAGCTCTTATAAGTTGACCTAACTTAAATGTTAGTGTTCCATGAACTTATTTCCTTGAGTTGAATCAAATCAAACTTTTATTTTGTTGAGCAAACAAACTCTAAATGATCATTTAACTTTTACAAAAGTTTAGTGTGCAACAACCAAGAAATCACAAAACAGAAATAGAAAAGACAATGCAAACAAAGAGTTTCATGCGGTTTGAAACTCCAATTCCTATTCTACGGTCAATGACTTTTCGGCATCATTCATTAGTTTTCTCCTCAAATACCTTCAAGAATCTTTTATAATTAAGACTTGTTTATGCACATAGAACTTTTGATACAAAGAAAAGAGTTATAATTAGGGCAAGAGAAATAGAGTAGTAGCTGAGTTCCATGTTTTTAGTCGATTGTTCATTCTTATATATCAACTTAGCGTAGTTGGTACTGAGGTGACAAACATATTGGATTGGGTTGATTCCGGAGATTTCATCGCCCTAGAGTATCTCCTCCGGACCTAGGAGGCCACTATATATACCATGATTTATCTGTTTGTATTTCATTGTAGGACCGATGATATTAAACCATTTAGAATGAGCAAAATCACATTTTTGTTGTTAGATTTATTAGTTTCTATAATTAACTATATTTGTCATTAGTTAACTAATCTAGTTGAAATTTTTGGAATACTACAATTGTCTAGATTAATTGCTCCATTGTAACAATATAATTGTATTGTTCCATTAGTTGACTCAATCTTTCGTCAATAGATTATTCCTACTAAAGCTTCAAGATCATCAACTTTAAAAACAAATTATTTTGTGATAACAACAAAATCATTTCTGAAATACTCAAATTAATGATCGACTTACTGATTGACTCTTTTACAAATAGAGGTGAACATAATTATTTTGTTTTCTTTCATTTAACTTATATTAATTGACTAATCAATTCAAATTTCATTCAAATAAAATACATATTCAATTGACTATCACTAATTAAATTTACTAAATATTTATTTTCTTTGATCTACTTAGACTTTATTATTACACTTGCAATATATGTTAAATTTTTTTTGGTATTTGTGCATTTGATGCATAT
>NW_027431601.1:0-6665 GCF_044706935.1 Curcuma longa
TTAACTCAGATTTGGTTCATGGATCTGAAAAGCACACTGAAACAAATGGAATACAAGAGAAAGAAATTAGGAAGGATGGCAAGGTTCATTGATAACATTTACTTATGCCCATGTCTACCACTTCATTTACTCTTTCCTTGAAAACTCTTTTCTCTTGAATTTTTCTTTCTACATTTTCTAATTCCTTTGTCTCAGTTATTGCTTCCTTACATTTTCAATAAGCCCTAATAGGTGTGGATTCCAAATCAAGAATGGTGGTGGAGAGTAGAGAACAAGCAAGCTTATGGTAGTGCATGAAACTTGAGTTGCTTGAGTGAGCTCTACTTCACTTTGATCATGAATTAGAATTTAGGATGAGAGCCACTGAATTTATTTACTGAAAATAACCTTGTGAGATTTAGTGTGATACATTTATCTTAATTAATCATGAAGGATGAAACTTGCTATGTGGTTAACCAAGTACAAGAGTCTAGTTCATGGGCTTAAGCTTTTGAGACTCTTCCCACCGACCAGGACTTCCTTGTCTAGTACCACCGACCAGGACTTCCTTTCCTAGTCTCAAGTAGGACTTCTTGCAAACTTGATAAACATGTTAAATCACAAGTAACCTTAACTTTGACCCTTTACCAATATCAAAACTTATGTTCGATCGCATAGTGCATCCAACACCAACATATATTGGTATCTCGGGATAGACCACCTACATCGCGACAAAACTAAAATCCTAGAGTCGTTTCCTAAAATTGATTTTCTTGTAAGACTCCTTGTGTTCTCTCGATTAGTTTCCTTTCTTTCCCAACTCTTACAATTTTTGATTGTCTAAATAATCTAGTTCGCGATTCTAACTAGTACTCGATTTTATAGTCCATGTGAGATCTGGTGGTTTTATTATTTGATGATAGTCATGCATTTGCGATTTTTGTATATCAAAGGTCAAAGACCTTAAGGAAGAAACCAACTCGAGTCCCTTGACTAACCAAGTTCAAGAAAGAAACTCAACTTAAGTTGAAAAACTTGAGGAAGAGAATTCTCTCTTGAAAAGGTCAAGTGGAGGTATTCAAGGGCACATTGAAAAGGTTCACCATAGGTTCCTAGTATTTAGTTAGGATACTTGGGACTTAACGAATCATGTACAACTGATCCAGACTTGAATTCAAAGCCAAGACTACAAATAGATCATACATGTCCTTAGTTAACCAACATGTTAAAAAACTAGTCCAAGCATGGGTCCCAAAAGCATGTTTAATCAAAAGAAAATAAGACCTAATCAATTTTAGATTTCCAAAAACCAAGTTTACTATGCAAATTAACACTATCAAAGTTGTGATCAAAGGGAGGAAAAAATAAACTTGTATCACTAATTTAAGGGGAGAAAGATTTTGTTTTTCTTTTATTGTTTGACTTGCTTGTTTATTTGTATACCTACAAATGCCATATTTACTTTATGCTTAGAATGGATAGATAGAAAAAAGATAGGTTTACCTTGACAATATAGTATCAGGACTAGGTGAGTGATGAGTTAGTGTTTGTATATACTTTAATCGATTCATTTTTGGATTCTTGCATGAAAATAAATTGCATAATGAATCGATTTGATCATATTTGCGTTATATTGCATAATTGGAGGTTTGATTATAATTTCCATGATTTAATGGCTAATTTTGTATTAATTAAGTTTAATCGATTGTAGGGTTCAAATTGGACCAAGATCGAGCTCAACCGCAATCGAATCGAGCCAAATTTGCCCAAATAGATCAAGTCCACATTGAAGACATGACCTAACTCAAGCCCGATCAAGATCCACCATTCTCCACAAACCCTAAGTCTCCCTTAAACCTCAAAATCAAGCTTTCCCATTAGATCAAGATTGAATGGCTGAGATTCAAGGATGAACGACTGGGATAAAAGCCGAAACAGTAGCGATGAATAGTGGCTGCGCCATTGTTCATTGTGCTCCTCACGATCGAAGCTCTGCTCGGGAGCATACGTGTAGGCCAAGCTCCATCCTCCAAAATCAATTCCATTGCGTTCCTTGATCCCTGAGGAGTCTGAAGCCGGTCCTTTGGGTGAAATTCGACAGCTAGAAAGCGCGCGACGAAGAGGGTTTCTCCGGCAAGCGCAACCCCTGTTCTTTATTGTTCTGGTGAGCTACAGCACAATCCTACGCCGCGGTTCATGGAGGGGTTCTCTAAGGATCGCGGAGCACTCCTGTATCATCAGCAAAGCAATCGAAGCAAGAAGAAGAGACGGATTCCGGATTTGCTAGTTGAAATCGTGAAAGCATAGTACTCTGTTCGCGCCGGAGAGGGTTTCTTCGGGGTTCAGGGTGCTAGCTGCAAGAATCCAATACAGCGACCAAGTTCAAGAATTCCAAAGGGATTATTGAAGCCACATTGTTGGATTCAACAGCTTATTTGACATCAAATTGAGGAAACAAGAGAATGAGATTAGGGGATGTTTCTGTTCTTGCTATTACTACACATTTCTGATTTCTATTCTTATTGCATTTTCAGTTAACAAATTGCTAGCCAAATCTAGAATTGCTTCCGTGTGGTTAATTCCTATTGATAGTTAAGTTGTTTTGGGTTTAATCTAGAGTTATTTAGCTTCAATTTCTTGTTCTTTTCTGATTTCTACCTTCTGTGCCGTGTTGGCATTACTGTTCCGTGCCAACCTGCTTTTGGATGTATCAAATTAAGTGTAGCTTAGTTTGAATGTTTTGGTTGCATTTTAGGATTTAGCTATCTAGTTTCAACAAAATTCAATTATTTTGTTTCCTTGCATGCATCCATATCTCAGAATTGCTCATTGTGTCATTGAGCTGTTAAATTCATTTAGCTTGCATTAGCGTTTAGCTTGCATTAGGGTTTGACCAACTTCAATTAACAGAGAATTGAACTTTGAATTCCATAATGGCTTCAGAGCACAACTAGGGTAGAGTGCATTCTTTTACTTCGAGTTGAATTGCACCTTAGGTTACTTTGACTCCTTGGTTAAATAGTTTCATCTTTAGATTAGTGAATTACATTTTTTTTTACTATTTTCCTTACTGATTTTGAATTGCATTTTATTTGAAAACATTAACAAATCCAAAACCCATTTCATTTACAAAGAAAACCCAAAAAGAACGACACGCAAGCTCAATTTATGTAATTTTCTATTACTTCTCAGAAAAACACGACTCGAGGCCCCTATACTTCGTTTGTTTTGTATTCCTTGTGGATTTTTGATAATTAAATCAATTTGAAACCCTAATCGTGACATATCAATTCTAGGTTGTGTCAAATTTTAACGCCATTGCCGGGGAGATAGTAGAAATTGTTTGATTTAAGCTTTTGCACAGTTTTACATTTTTTATTTCTATTTTTTTCTTGATTTGATTGCTTATTTGATCTTTTTCCTACATTTTTCTTGATCAGTTTATGACCAGGAGCGCAGGTGGTGATTTAGATGAATTTGATCCAGAGTTAGACAGAACTTTGAGAGCCCTGAGGTCTTTAAACTTAGAGAGGGAGCACCAAACGTGGTTGAGAGCAATTCTTCACACTTGAGCAGCCCTATGGCAGAGAACAGCAAGACTATAAAAGAGCTGACAGCTCCTGATGATAGTTATCAGTACTCATGTATTGCCTATCCAGAGTTAGCTGGGGATTTCAAGCTCAGATCGGGCCTCATTCATCTTCTACCCAAGTTTCAGAGATTATCTGGAGAAGATCCAAACAGACACTTGCATGAGTTTTATATAGTGTGCTCCACCATGAAGCCACAAGAAATTTCTAAAGAAGATATCAAGTTGAGAGCTTTTCCATTTTTATTGACTGGAGTTGCAAAGGATTGGCTCTACTATTTGCCTACTGGACATGTCACTAGCAGGATTGAAATGAAGAAGGTATTTTTGGAGAATTTTTTTCGGTGTCCAGGACAACAATCATAAGGAAAAATATTTGTGGTATTCAGCAAGTGGTGGAGGAGTCCCTTTATGATTACTGGGAGAGATTCAAGAAGTTATGCTCTAGCTGTCCTCAATATCAAATCAATGAGAAACTTCTTGTTCAATATTTTTACGTGGGTTTGCTTCCCATGGATAGGAGCATGATAGACGCTGCAGCTGGAGGAACCATAGTGAACAAAACCTTTGAGCAAGCTAGAGAATTGATTTCTAATATGGTAGAGAATTCACAACAATTTGGGAGTAGGGCACTTTCTACTAGAGGGGTGATGGTGAGCTCAGATTGTCGTCTAAATGAGTACACCAATTTAATTTATACTGAATCCCCCTAACTAAAATAGTATAGGACAACCTGAATCGTCTCCCAATGATTGAAGCCGGTGTATGGGGTTCTAGTAGTTATTGAAGATGATTTTTGTGTTTATTTTTGTATTGGACCGGGGGGGGGGGGGGGGGGGTTGTGTTGAGTTCTAAATCGTCTAAACAATGAAAAGAGCACTAACCATTAACAACAAATTGCATTAACAAAGCAAAGACAATTAAGTAAGTGCATCTACAAAGTAACCATGTGAAATCTAAAGACAAGCAACATCTAAAGTTGTAAGAGGAATTTAAACAAACATTTAAAGTGCACAATCAAACATATGCTCAGAAATGACTAGTAGAGTAAAACTAATTAAGTGAATCTCCCTAAGTCCCTAGCCGGAGGTGGAGGCGATGCAAGGCGAAGCGAAGCGAAACTCCATGGAAGACCCGGCGAAGGAAGGAATCCCCAACTTCGGCACTCCATGTAGATGATGCAGCGGGTGGAGAAGATGACGCGATGGAGAAGGTATCCCTTGACTCCTCAGTGGATGTGAGGTGGCCGGATTTAAGAGGGAATCCCCTTGCCTTCTCTCCAATGGTGGTGATGAGGATGGATGGAGGTGAAAGAGATGGTGGATGGCGGCTTGGAAGAAGTGGGTGGCGGCTAGGGTTTGCTCCAAGGTGAGAATGCCTCAATGAACCCCTCTTGCTCCCTCCTCTAGCTTCCTTAGCGGGTTGGATCCTTTGTGAGCCCATACCCAAATTCGAAATGGGATGAGATCAATGAGATTGAATCCGAATTTGGATTGGGCTATCTTCACTTAGCTTGAACTTGCTTGACTTGAGCTTGATCCAATGTCATGACCCTGTAGGTCTCCTACAAAAACATATAGAAAATATTAGTTTCAACCCAAAATTTGTAGGAATAAGCAATATAGTCTAAAATAAGTTCCTACTCATAATATGTGTTAATATTCAATTGTTACACAATGAGAGGACCAAAACATTAAGTATTAGGGCTAAAATAAACCAATCTAATGCATGTTATCAATTCTCCCACACTTATTCTTGCACGTCTCGGGCAAGCAAAGAAAACAAAGATCCCCCTAAGTAACTCATATCAATATTTCAAATAAAGTAAAAGGTAATTACTTAGGATATCAAGCTTTCATGAATCAAGGCATAAAGAGACACAATTCATACACAAGTCAACAAGTATGGTGATTTCAAGCACATAATTAAACTAAAACTTAATGTAATCCTCACAAGGTATATGATGTATATGGTGGTGCTCTCACTCTCAATAGCATGTAAGTTAATGGAGTTCCCACTCAATGCAACTCATGATGTTTCACTACCATATGCTTGCATGTCTTTTACTCTCCACCACTATAAACACAAGTATCTATGACTCCAAAGGCTTATCATCTCTATGAAGAACAACTCATGTAAGTAAATCGCAATGAAGCACAAGAAAGCAAGATATATAAAAGGATGGTATGAATGTAGAAGAAAGAAGACATAAAATAATGAACTATTATGATGTTAAACATGCCCATTACAAGAAATTCATTTCCTTCTCCCTAAATGAAAAACAACTCTCATCCTCCTCCTTTGGATGTGCATCCAACTCACTAATTATCATCATCACACTCACACTCTACTTCTAAGAAAAAATTACACATCATATCAATGATTTTATTTATTTATTTATTTTAACAAAATTTCTTTTTAATGATTTTTTTCTTTTCTATTTTTTTTCTTTTTTTTCAAGATTTTTTTTTGGAATGTTTTTTTTTCAACCAATCTAAAGAGAATAAAAATCTATCTACAAATCATGATATGATGTGTTATTCATACAACTCTCTCAACAACACTAATCAAATCTTTCTAAATAAAAATATGGCTTCAAAGATAATAAAGCATAGTTCAACTATGGTGATCAAGCATGGCTCACTCATGCTATCAATTATATCTAGCCTCATAATTTTTTTTTCTCTCCTCATTTTTTGTTCAACCACATCTCCTCTATTAGTGTATATCTCCTTCCCACACTTAAAATTTGACCATCTCAGGCAATAAATTCAACAAGATAATAATACATTATTTCAATTAAGGTATACCAAGAGGGTCATGTATAATAAAGGAAAAGAGTGCAACTATCAAAGAGGTAAAAGAAGAAGACATTTACATAAAGAGAAGATCATCATCATCAAATAACTTATGATATTGTGGTCTCAAAAGCAGCATAGCTAGTTCTAGAGTTTCACAACATGAATGTATATCACACAACAAGGAGAAAAATGGCTAAAATCCTCACTAGGTATATAAAATCATCAAGTAAAGTCAATCAATTAGCATCCATCACCACACTAATGACCATATGCAAGGAAAGTATCAAAGCATGTCA
>NW_027431602.1:0-16984 GCF_044706935.1 Curcuma longa
GTGAATTGAAATTTTGTTTATTTTCACATTATTAGTCCATACGAACAATCTTATTAAAATTTATATATTCTCCATCCATATCAACAAGCAGTGTTAGAACAAATCCAAACTCTTGCTTATTCTTAAATAGTCTTAAAACAACATCCAACCATGCCACTACCCTGTGCGCCGATACATAAACCATACTAACTGATGAGGACTGAAACAGCTGCCCTTCTTGTCTGCAATCAGTACCAAAACTCACCCTCGGCGAACCATTTATTTAATAAAGTTGTAAAGAAACCAACAAAACATTTTCTGGAAGGAAATAAATAACCAAAGGGCCCTAATTAAACCCTCTCAGATTGATATTCTTTCGGTTTCACTGCTTGGGTCTTGGGGTTGTGTGTTTGTGGAAAGGTAAGTAAGAGCCGATACGACATCGGCTATCCGAGGCCTCATGGTTGGCTTCTCCTGCACACACATTGCAGCAATGGCAATTGTCTGGTACAAGTCCTGGATCGGACACCGACCATTAAGCATTGGATCAACCATCTGAGGGAATTCCTTCCTGTCACTGAACAACGGTCGCGCCTGCAACCAAACAAATCATGATCAATGAGATCAATGCATCAATGAGTTTTAGGAAACGTTTCATTTCCTAACAAGCATGAAGAAACTCTTCCTTTGTAGTAATGATCAAACCATATCGCAAATATTAACAGCATACTTAGAATGAAATAGAAACGAGCTGACTACCAAAATATTTAACAAGACAAGCAATGCAATACTCACCCATGAAACTAGATTGTGCTCGCCTGCACTTCTTGAATCGTCGATAGCTCTTCTTCCGGAGATAAGTTCTAAAAGAACTACTCCAAAGCTGTAAACATCTGATTTTACTGTTAGCTGTCCAGTCTTGGCATATTCTGGTGCACAGTACCCATATGTGCCCATCACTCTGGTGGAGTCACGAATATCATCACAGAGAGGAGCGAGGCTTGCCGAGCCAAAATCTGATAGCTTAGGATTAAATTCCTCATCGAGCAAAATGTTTGAGCATTTTAAATCGCTATAAATTACAGGAGGATTCGCCGTATCATGCAAATACTCTAATCCTTTTGCCACACCAGCAACTATTTTCATTCTGATATTCCAATCAAGCCGCATTTTTTCTGAAGAAACCCCTGATGTATTGGCATGAAATGACTTTCTTCAATCTAAATGTATACATAAACTTATTGAAAATGCAACGAATGAACTTTGCATAGTCGCATACCATGCAGATGGTCTTCCAAGGATCTTAACGGCATATATTCATAAACCAAAAGCCTTTGATCTCGATCATCACAATACCCAATAAGACTGACCACGTTAGGGTGGTGAAGTAGACCCAAAAACAATATTTCCATAAAAAAATCCCTGTTTCCTTGTACGCCATTGAGATCGAGCTTCTTTATAGCTACAACCTGTCAGAGGAAAATTAGATCTCTGGTTACCAATGGAGGATCAAGGTCACTAATACAGTAAAGTTCTGAGAAGAAAACAGAAGGGAAACAAGAACAGTATTCTTAAAAAAGAATTAGTAGCAGTCAAAACTATGGTTACTACCATATCGCATATGTTACTTTTGTGTTTTTAATAGTTGCAAATTTATACTAATTATTTGAAGATAGGATACAAGCATTGGTTTAAGAGTCGACAAGATGATGCTGATGAATAGACAAGCAACTAGTAACAAGATACCAACCTCCTGAATTCTTTCCAACCAGCCTTTATATACTTTACCGAATCCTCCTTCTCCCAAGAGGCAATCATCTCTGAAATTGTCGGTTGCTGTAGCCAGCTCATTAAACGTGAATGTGAGGGCATAAACTTGTGCATTATCAAAGCTTGATCCCCGTACTTGTTCATTATCAAATCCCCGTACTTGTGCATTATCCCCGTAAGGATTTTGATCCTGCTTTATCTGTCATCAAACGAAAGAGAGAAATGTGTATAATTCCTATTGCAAAGGAAACGAGACGCCGATGAGATGAGGTATCACATTTTACAGGACCATAGACAGAATGTGTGGAACATAATACTTCAGAATGTGTATTGTGCATGACTTCATGTAAATAAAAAATATAGATTCCAATCAAATTTAACAATGCAAATTTGTACATTCTCTATTTGATAGGTGTTATGGTCGTAAGGGTTGAGCACGGTTAGTCGAATCCAACGGAAGGTATTGGGTGCGATGCCTTGTGACTTGAAGCACAGACTGAGCCGAGTCCTTAAAAACCGTCGAGCCGAACCCCCAGAAACCTCCTTACATTCAGACGCACAGACCGAATCGGGATAGGCAAATCTAAAACTGCGAAACGATTCTCAATTTGGTCCCGAACCCCTCTCAATATGGCTCCACCCCATTGAGTCCACTGAATCGAGTCATCGCACGCTTAGGCAGCAGGTTCGACTTAGCTGATGTCTTTGAAACGGAGCTACCACCGCTATGCCCAAATGGGCCTAGTCGGCTCGGGCCCTCTTCATGGAAACTACTCCCTCGACGTTCGAATGGGCCCAGTCGGATCGGGCTCTCTTAAGGACAGGTGTCCCCTAGAATCGGACCGAGTCGCCAGCCAAGAGATCCCTTTACTCGATTCGGTTTCACGCGCGGCACATGTCCGAGTCGAATAGACTCCTAACGACTCTCCATGTCCCTATTCTAATCTTGGAAAAGACCACTCCCCTATCGTACAGTTGTGAATGTTCTCCTGACACTTCTGCAGCTCATCATGACAAATCTTTGATATACAGCAGAACATATCTCCTTAAATGCAAGTCAGCGATGGGACGCAAGCGCTAACTATATACCACTCTCTGACACATTCATAACGGCGATGAGACTTTAGTCACATTCTTGATGTGACCTGACGTCTTCAACTTATATAAAAGGTCAGTTTGTTGCTGAAGAGAGGTATGCAATCTCATATCCTCAGCCACTGAGTTTTACTTTTTTCTCTTTCTCACGAACTGACTTAAGCATCGGAGTGGTTGCGCCAGGACACTCCTGGCTTGCCTCCTCACGATCTTTGTGTCTGCAGGTGCTTTTCAAAGCTCTTCGCCCCCCACCCTGCTCAGTCCTCTGGGACCTTAGTGCTGAAGAAGACGGCCGAAGCTTCCAGGAGCGAATCTCAACGGGAACAATAGACAATCAGTAACTAATCAAATAACCAAAGCTACAAGAAACTTGTTTCCCAAAGGTCAATCCTACCTTTCATGTAAAGAACAAAAGGGCGTCATTGCCGGTAAATAGCAGCAAACATGAAACATGTTGAACAACAAAGATCATACAAGCAACGCGACATCAACACGCACAAAAATTAGGGAAACCAAACTTTCAGCAGAATGTTAGATCCGATGGAATCCATATATATATCTCCATAACGGTACGATATTGTCCACTTTGAGCCCATGCTCACATGGTTTTGTTCTTGGGCTCTCCCCAAAAGGCCTCGTACCAATGAGATATTTTCCATCTTATAATCCCAGGATTTTTTCCATATATTTCCAATGTGGGACTTTGATTGTATTTCAATAATTTACCTTTCAAACAAAGGACCACTGGGAGCCCCCCTTATTGGTACGGATCCCAACGGACCCGCCCCCTTAACGGTCCCAACGAACCTCTTATTGGTACGGATCCCAACGAATCCGCCCCATTAACAGTCTCAATATACTCTTTATTGGTACGGATCCTAACGAATCCGCCCCCTTAGCGGTCCCAACGGACCTCTTATTGGTACGGACTCCAACGGATCTGCCGCCTTAATAGGAACTCCCACCACATGGACCCGCTCTGATACCACTGTTCGATCTGATGGAATCCATATATATCTCCATAACGGTACGATATTGTTCACTTTGAGCCCATGCTCACATGATTTTGTTCTTGTGCTCTCCCCAAAAGGCCTCGTACCAATGAGATATTTTCCATCTTATAACCCAAAGATCTTTTCCATATATTTATAATATAAAATTTTGATTGTATTCCAACACAGAAAACTAGATGCAAAATCCCCAATCTTTTCAATGGAGACGACGAAATCAAAGTACCACATTTTGTCCGGAATAAGAAACCAAATCGGATGAAATCTTAGAAAAAGAAGGTGATTTTAAGCTATGGATTTCTCACGATACCCAACGAAGGATGGATTCGAGCAATGTCGTCTGTCGTCAGCACTCCGTTGCAGGAAATACAACAACCCATGGCGGTGGCCAGAGAAGGACTCCTCGGAACCCTGCCCCTGCTCTCTCTTCCGGCGATGGATCAAGGGAGAGAAGGGAGGCGGTGGAGGAAGAGAAATAGGAGAAGCCAATGCGGAAGGGATCTCGATAACAAAGGCATACCATCAAATATTCCATCATATTTATTTATGAATAGTGCATTCACATCATCAATTAAATATTTCTCTCCTTAAATATTTTAATTTTTATAATTAAATATATATAAATTAAATATTTATAGATCTCATCTATTATCGCTATCTCACTTTCAATAATATAATTAAATATTATAATTAAATATTTATAAATCTGATTATTATTTTATTAATTTATATTTAAATAAAATTATTTCTAATTTTTTAATTTAATATTAAAAAAAATTAATAATATTATTTTATTTAACTAGAAATAATATAATATAAAATGTATAAAGGTTAAAAGAAATAGTATAACATACAAATAAAAATATTTCATAAATTTGAAATTGAAATGACTAAATATTTTATAGAAAATAAATTAATTCTTCATTTATCACGGTAACATATTTCTCAGATATAAATCGTGACGAAGCTGATGATGCATATGAATATCACGTAATTCAGAATTTCTTCGAATATATGCGGCAAATTCGATGGTTAAATTCTGATTCGTCATGATAGTATCTTGTTCTTCACGATCCCAATTCTATATTGTATAACCTTCGTCTTCCACAATCATGTTGTGTAAAATAATGCACGTATACATGATTTTTTTATATTTATTCATGAACCAATGTCGCCCTGGACCTCTTATAATTGTCCAACTAGCTTGTAGCAACGTTCAATTTGACAACGTTCAATTGACAACTTAAATAATTAAACCATTAATTAATTATTTTTAAAAAATAAATAATAAAAAAATCAATAACAAATACTACCCTAACTTCCCTAGCCTAATATCTTTTTTTTTATTTAATTTTAATTATTATATATATTTGCCCAGTGATTTTATATCATCTCTCAAATATCCCTTATTGAATATGTCCTAAAACTTCAAATATCTTCTATTGGAGATGTCTGAAGACTTCAATTTAAAGAAATTTATTTTACTCTCATTATTTATCATTATTATTATTATTATCATTTAAAAATAGCCTCTTGGTGTATTAATATTACCATTACCATTTTATAATTTTAAAACATATAGATTAAATTCACAAATAATTCTTTTTTAAAAATAAAATTCATAATAAATTAGTTAATTTACTAAATTTGGCAAAGGCCTTTTTAATGAAACCAAGTCAAAAAAAAAATAGAAGCCCTAGAAGTAGACCCGACCACGGTTCAGAACCGCCGGTTCGACGGTTTATGACAGGTCGATCCTTAACCTTAACCGCCTAAGACGGTTACGGTTCACGGTTCGGAACCTCCGATTCACGGTTCGGTTCACGGTTCGCCATGGTTCACGACGATTCGAGATTATTATATTAAAAAATTTAAAATTTAAAATTTATATAAAAGAAATATTGAAAAAAAGAGATAAAAGTCGATGTAGTTTAGTGGTGCATATTTCAAGATCGGTGAGAATTGCGTTCGTTCCCATCAACGGCGTGTTAAAATGGATTTGAATTAAATAAATATAAATATAGTATATATATAATTATATTAATTTTACAAACAAAAGGTGTTGTAGAACAGCGGTCCGGGCTGGACCCGGCCCGTGGTCGGATCTACCTAGGAGCCGGTAAACACTGAACCGGCCATGTTGTCCTCTTCCAGGCCACCGCCGAACTGCGCGTCGCTCGATGTCGGATAGGAAGCGGCGCCGCCCTGAGGCGGCCGCCCCGTCGCCTCTATCTCGGCCGGCTCTACCATGAAGAATCCCCGGAGGCAAGGCCCCCACGCCCAAGGGCTGCGGAAGCAGCTCAAGTCCGACGCCGAAATCCTCGCCTCCATTCGCGAGATGTACGAAGCTTCCCAATCCGAAGCCTCCTCGTCCAAGGTCCTCTCCCTTTCGATCTTAACCTCTCTTCCGCCTGCCGCGAGGTCTTCGATCGCGACGCTGACTCCGTGCAGGTCGCCATCGAGCGCACCATCCTCGCGGTGGCCAGATCCATCCTTGCTGGGAGTGACTTCTCCTTCGACGTGCCCTCGCGCGCCGCCTCCAACCAACTTTACGTCCCCGAGCTCGACCGCATCGTGCTCCGCGACATATCATCCTCCCGCCCATTCGCTAGTCTCTCCACCGTCCGCAAGGTCACCATTACAGCTCGCGTGCTTTCCCTCGTCTACGCCGTCCTCCGCCAAGACATCCACATCACTAAGCGTGACATCTTCTACACCGATGTCAAGCTCTTCCAGGACCAGTCCCAGTCCGATGCCGTCCTTGATGATGTCTCTTGCATGCTTGGATGCACCCGATCCTCGCTTCGTGTCGTTGCCTCCGAGAAGGGTGTCGTCGTTGGTCGCCTGGTCTTCACTGACGACGGTGACCGAATTGACTGCACTAAGATGGGCATCGGCGGCAAGGCCATTCTCCTAGATGGGATATCATTTTTGAGTCAGCTTTTCCATGTTCCTAATGATGATGGTGAAGATGACGAAGACGACACTTCTTGATAGTCTAGTTGTATATCATTTTAATTTTTCTCACATTTAATATTATTTTTATTTTTTCCTATTTGTAACTCTCGTTTTTACTAATTAATATTATTATTTTATTTTGAATAGAGTTGATGAAATCAAGGATGGCCAAGAGGTAAATTTTTACATATTATATTGTATTTGTAATAAATAATTTTTTAATATTTTTATTTTTTTATGCAGAAAAAGGAATTATGATGAAGAAGAAATCAGTGATGCAGAAAGTATTATCAGAGGTTGATTCCGTGGATGGTGATACTTTTTTTCCTGATCATTATCATTCAGATACTTCCTTATTTATGTATTTTATTATGGATATGAATTTATGTTAGTTTGATACATTTGGAGTTAGAGTTTCATTTGTAATTATGTTTGATACATTTGGAGTTGTTTATTATGTATGTTATTATTCTGGATATTATGTTTGATACATTAGAACTTAAGTTGTTTGGATGTTATGTGTTTGGATGTGTATTTATGTTTCATATATGTGTTTGGATGTTTGATATATGTGTTTGGATATGTATTTATGTTTCATATATGTGTTTGGATGTATATATGTGTTTGATAGCCTAGTTTTGGATATTGTATTGTAAACCGGTTTCATATTTCGAAGAAACAAATACAAGCTATGAATTCTTTTTTTAATTTGCGATGAAATTTGTGACGAATCTAGGTTTCGTCGCAAAAATATCGAAACTGCACTGTTGTATCGTAAAATTGACGATGAATTGGTATTTTTCGTCGCCAATTTGGTGATGAAATCATGGATTCGTCGCCAAATCATGATTCGTTGCCAATTTGACAACGAAAGCGTTTTCGTCACAATTTGACAACGAAAGCGTTTTCGTCACAATTTGACGACGAATCTATCTTTTTTGTTGCCAATTTGGTGACGAAAAAAAACCTATTTGTCACCACATTGACGACGAAAAATAATTCGTCGCTAAATTCGTCGCCAAAATTCTTTTTTTTTGTAATTAGCCATCTACTATATTCAGTTTTTTTTTATAATTAGTCGACTGGTTTTACATTAACAGTCGACTGATTTTATCTCAGTCCACTGGTTTTACCATTACAGTCGATTGATCTTATCTCAGTCGACTAATATGGATGATCAGTCGAGTCGTTTAAGCTTCTGTTCGTTGACAGTCGACTGAAGCAAAATCCCAGTCGAGTCGATTCTCTTCTGCCTACTTCTGAGACAATCTCAGTCGACTGATCTTCAACCTCAGTCGACTGATCAAGGAATCCGACTCAACTGTCGTGTGTTTCAGTCGACTAACGCAGCGTACCAGGCGTGCCAGTCGATTGACCTTACCAAATCAGTCGATTGTCTTCACATGGCAGACCTTACCAATTTGGAATCTCTCAACAAAATTGGCGATGAAAATTGATTTTTCGTCACCAATTTGAACGTCGACTTCTCCATTTACTCCGTACTGTTTTCTAAAAGTTAGCGACAAATTAGTTTTTTTGTCGCAAAATTTACGATGAATTTTTATTTTTGTCGTCATCTTTTGGAACGAAAATACTATTTTATTGCAAAATTTAGCGACGAATTTAAATTTCGTCACAAAATTTGCGATGAATTTAAATTTCGTCGCAAAATTTGCGACGAATTTCAAAAATTTCATCGCCACAAGTTGCGACAGGCATTTGGCAATGAAAAATGTTTCATCGCAACATTAGTCGCAAAATAGTTTTGTGACAAAATTTTTTTATTTTTTCATTGTTAAATTCATCGCAAAACCCCTGTTTTTTGTAGTGGAAGGCTCGACGTCGTCGCCCTCACTGATCACTTCGCTGTCGACGAGGGAAGATTGCTTCCCGTGGGAGAACTTGGCATCCATTGCTCGATCATAGATTGCAGGCTGGTAGAGGCTTGAAAATTGGATAGGAAGGGAAATTTAAAAGGACGAGAAGAGGATTGCTGACTCAGAGGAGCGCCATTGACGTCGCCCTGGCTTCTGTACTCGAGGTCGTTCAGTCTAGCCGCGGAGTGAGTATTCGGTTAAAATTGAATCGAATCAAACTGAATTAACCGAAAACTAAATAAACTGATTTTTTCTGAATCAAACGAACCGATCAAATTTTTCAATAAAAACTGAACAAATCGAATCGATATTTTATCACTTAATTTGATTTTCGATTGAATTAATTCTCAGCAGGAAATGGGTCATGGCGACGGAACCCTGGCAGGCGACAATGTGCAAGGCGGTTCGACCGTTCGAGTCCCTGTGGTTGACATCGGCGCCAACAGCAACCATCTGCTCCATGTCGGCGAGGTCACCCTCGCAGGCGAGGAACAAAAGACAGATGCCGAGAGTTGGGTCTGTGGAGGAAGAAGGCCTGACGCTGGCGCCCTCATTGATCACTTCGCTGCCGACGAGGGAAGATTGCTTCCTGTGGAAGAACTCGGCATCCATTGCTCGATCGTAGATTGCAGGCTCGTAGAGGCTTGAAATTTGGATAGGAAGGGAAATTTAAAGGTACGAGAAGATGATTGCCGACTCGGAGGAGCGCCATTGACGTCACCCTGGCTTCCGTACTCGAGGCCGTTCAGTCTAGCTGCGGGGTGAGAATTTGATTAAAACTGAATCGAACCGAACCGAATTAACCAAAAACCAAATAAACTAATTTTTTTCTGAATTAATCGAACCGACCGAATTTGTCAATAAAAATTGAACAAATCGAACTGATATTTTATCAGTTAATTCGGTCGAAAACCGAATTAACTAAATTAATTCTCAGCAGAAAATGGGTCATGGCGACGGAACCTTAGCAGGCGACAATGTGCAAGGCAGTTCGACCGTTCAAGTCCTGGTGGTCGACATCGGCACTGATGGCAACCATCTGCTCCATGCCGGCGAGGTCACCCTCACAAGCGAGGAACAAAAGATGGATGCCGAGAGTTGGGTCCGTGGAGGAAGAAGGCCTGGCGCTGTCACCCTCACTGATCACTTCGCTGTCGACGAGGAAAGATTGCTTCCCGTGGGAGAACCCGACATCCATTGTTCGATCGTAGATTGCAGGCTCCTAGAGACTTGAAAATTTAAAGGGACGAGAAGAGGATCGTCAGCTCGGAGGAGCGCCATTGACGTCGCCCTGACTTCCGTACTCGAGGCTGTTCAGTCTAGCCACGGGTGAATATTCGATTAAAATCGAATCGAACCGAACCAAACTAACCGAAAATTGAATAAACTGATTTTTTCTAAACTAATCGAACCGATCAAATTTTTCAATAAAAACTAAACAAATTGAACAGATATTTTATCGATTAATTTGATTTTCGACTGAATTAATCAAATTAATTAATTTTTTTTAATATTATAAAAATTTTATATTTATAAATTTATTTATTTCAAATTTATAAATTATTTTTTAAATTTAATTAATTTAATTTAACTGGATAAGAAATTTTAAAATCAAAATCGAATTAAATGAATTAATTATTTTTTTAAAAAAATAATTAAAATTCTAAAATAACTAAATTGAATTTTTAATTTGTTTCAGTTCGATTGATTTATTTGATTTAATCAAATTTTTACTTAGCGGATATTGAACTTCAGTTAGCTCCTAAAAACTACATTTTGCCAGTAAGATCTCTATATTTTTGATATTATCTTCTGCAAAAAAGGTGGAATCCGCCACCTTAGCGGCCCCACACGATCGGCCCCACGACCATCTGTGAGGAGATAAATCGAGAAACTGCAGTTGACCACAACGCAGGAGGATATTGCCTGGCGACCATCTGTGAGGAGATAAATCGAGTGCAGTTGGCCTGGCAGGAGGGTATTGCCTGACTTTGTCAAGATTCGAACTCTTGTCCTCTTCTGCAAGTCTGCTACGTCGTAACCAACTCAGCTATGCCCCGGGGACATATTTTTGATATTATCGATTTGCCCCTTAGTAGATTGATCTTACTAATCAAGAAATGTAGATTTTCTTTACAAGTTCAAGATTTAAGTATATCATAAGAAATATATGCATTGAAGCATATAATTTGTTGATCAATGTTTTTGAAATTAGAACGAAGGTCCGATTGGCAATGAAATGTCCTTGATAAGGAGTTCGTCATCGGTAACGAGAGGTTACGATCTTATTTTAAAGCTGTTCGGTTCAAGCATCATTACAGTAGATCCCCCTTCCTCCACCTGCACACACAGAGACCGACATCACGCGAACTGCGCTCGGAGCTTCATCGCCGTTTCCACCACGTCCACCGAGAACCCCTTCCTGTGCCTCACCCAGTAGTCGGCGTTCGACCCCTCAATCATCTCCGGCTCCTCGATGTCCGCTCTCTTCTCCCTCAGCTCCTCCGTCGAAATCCCGTACCTGTCGTCGCGCTTCTTCACCAAGTCAGGGCGAACACCTCCCATGTTCACCCCCTGCGGCGACGCCATCAGCGCGGGGGAACCCAGCGGGAGGCGGTCCCCGCGGTCCACCTGCCACGTGCACCAGAACTTGCCGTACGTCTTCGCGAACTCCGCGATCTCCTTCCCGCACAGACTCTCCGGCACGCGCGGGCACGCGAGGAGCCCTGTTTTCACCTCGTGCGCGTGCGAGTGCCACAGCTTCTGCTCCTCCGGCGACAGGGTCTCGAACAAACTCTCCGAGATCACGTACTCAACACCTGCGACCGTGAATTAGTTCTTTCAGTCTATTAATGTCGAATTGCTCGTAATCGATTTGATTCACCGATGAGTTGGGCGGAGGAAGAGTCGGAGTTGTAGACGGCGCACTGGTGGAAGTCGTGGTTGAGGCGGGAGAAGAAGTGGCGGGTCTCGATTTGGCGGATGGGATCGTGGGAGAAGAGGGCGAAGCTGGAGAATTGCTGCTTGAACTGCTTCACAGGCTTCAGCGACTGCAACATCTCCGCGCCCTTATCGATCACCGTCTTCTCGGCTGACATCGGCTTCCCCGGCGGCATATCGCATCCATCAGCCATAGTGATGATAGTTGTGGTTCGCCACCGCAGGATGCGGACTTGATGGATCAGGAAAAAACACTGCGGGCGTTTGGTGATAAAAAGGAAGAGCGGCGGAGGCGGTGGATTCGGCGGTGCGTCGGCGTCGGCGTCGGCGTCGGCGTGGCGAGCAGCATGCAAGCGATGTGTCTGTCGGATTGTGCAAGAGCGACTGCTGATGCTATCAAACTAGTGATGGGTCTCAATCATAGCGCTACACGTGTATATGTATATAATTTATTATTAAATTAAATTAAATTAAATTATTTTTTAAAAAATATTTAATATTTATAATAAAATTTAACACTGTAATTTGTTAATATGTCTATAACAAATGTTATGAACACATAGGTAATCTCATATTCAATAAAAACATTTGAAAAAAATATATTTCTGTAACCTTTTTGGTCAAAATTTAAAAGTATAAATAGATTATATCTAATAGTAATCTCATATGATTTTAAAAAGTAAAATATATTCTCAGTTTTAGTACAAATTATTAGAGGCGATATTATCACACTAAAATACTTTCCCCTCGGCATTGCTATCTTTAAGCAATTTAATTTGCAAGTAGAAGTAAAAAAAATATGGTCATTTTTAAAATACCTTTAACTTTCAATAACTTTTTTTTAATATCATTAATATTAATAACTCTTGAATTGTTTATTAATAGATAAGTTAGTTATCAAGTCATTAATAGTTAGGTGGCCGGGGCTTTGAATCAAAGTTGGTGGCTTGACTCGAGTCAAATTTAAAGAGTATTTCATAATCTTAATCTAAAAAAATTAATTTTTAGAAAGAAAATAACTTTTAAGACGTAAATTTTATTATTATTATTTTTTTTAATAAAAATTTCCATTTTGAGAGTTATAGTTCGAAGTTGAAACCCATCCATCACCGTCACCTATTCATTACCTACCGAACACGGAGTGTTGTTGACTGCCCATGAAGCTTCAGCTTCTGTCTCTCTCTCCTATCATGTGGCCTCTTTCTTTATTTTGTCATGATCTGTGGCTTCGTTCAGGCATTCTGTCCTAGATCTGCTGGCATTTACTCGATTGGAGCACGCGGGACGCGAGGGGGCAGCGACGCGACTGGAGATGAACGAAACCCGCGGCATGCATTTACTCAAGCATCTTCCTCTTGCGCTTGTTCTGTTACTGATGTTCTGCTTGGATCTCGGCTGCGACGCGCAGAGACTGCCACCGGAGGAAGGTTCGCCGTGCTTCTCCCTTGTCCTTTTGATCCGAAATGAAAGAACTTGCGGTTGTATGCCAGCATATGCTTTCCTTTTTACCAGTTGTTTCTTTAGCTATGAATTGCTCAAATTGGAACCGAACCTCTGAACTCATACCTTCTGATCTTTCTTCTCGTTTTCTGTACTTCCGGTAAAGGGGTTGCCCCATTTTTACTCTTTTCAGTGAATAAAGTTGTTTTCTTTGAGATAAGTATGTCTTCGTGGCCCTTTCCTTTTGAAAAGAGCCTCTTTTTCAAGAAGAGGAAGTGTAAACGGAACTACGAACAGATAGAAATTACAACAGAGCTTTTATATTAACTACTTAGGATTATACCAAGCATATACTACCAAAATCGACCATTTATCATTATTGATCTTAATCTAGGCTAATTTCTGAAAGAGTGTCGTTGATCTCATTGGTGGGAGCAGCTGTACTGACACTGGTCGACCACAAAGTATCCAACTAAAATTCCCTATTTTTAGTCAATGGAAATGCTAACATAGTCAAATTGATGTTTTTCCTTAGTACTAACTATTAAATGCTAACTTCAATGACTGACGTGAAAACTCAATGTCTCCGATTGAACTGTGCATACTCTTTGCCTTCCGTTCCACAATAATTTAGACGTTTTTTTTTCAATTTCTTTATGATATGCCTCTCTCTCTCTCTCTCTCTCTCTCTCTCTCTCTCTCTCTCTATATATATATATATATA
The DNA here is from genome assembly GCF_044706935.1 of Curcuma longa. Lineage (NCBI taxonomy): Eukaryota > Viridiplantae > Streptophyta > Magnoliopsida > Zingiberales > Zingiberaceae > Curcuma > Curcuma longa. The sequence continues at coordinate 13,794 of NW_027431602.1, forward strand.
TATATATATATTCAATAAATTTGTTAAAATCTGCTGCAAGATGTCCTTCATCAACCAAAGATGACGTTTCTGCAATCAGTAAATTATTTTAAAATTAAACTCAAAACCAGTACGTATACTTCTGATCTTATTTTTGACCAATTTGGAAGAGATATGCATTCTGAGCAAACTCCATGAAAAAAAATATGCACAATACATATTCCTGTCGAGGTTTTGCCTTCATTGGCACTACAATTTCACACAGTTTGACAATGAATACATCATTTTCTCATAATAATTAACTATATACATACCAAAGGATAATTGTATGCGTAACTAATATACATACAAAAGGAATTGTCTTTTTTTTTTTATCTTGAAGACTGTATGTTTCTTTTTAGTTGCCAAGGCATGCAAGAGAATGTACCATAGTATAATTTGACTTCTAATACGTGCTATATATTTTTGGATACAGTGGCAGCATTGCGTGTGATCGGATCCAAGTTGAAAAAGGAGTGGGACTTTTCTGTGGATCCATGTACTGGAACTAATGGATGGAGGGTTCAGCCCCCAAGTAACGTGAATCATTTTGCTAAAAATGTGACATGCGGAAACTGCAGTTCTACCTCCAATATTTGCCATGTTACTAGCATGTAGGCCTAGTTAAATAAAAACACATTACAGAGTGATGTTCCTTCTTGATATTTTTCCAATCACTTAAACAGATGCATGCTTGTTTTCTTGTCGAGTGTAGCAAACTTATGAGCCAGAACTTAACTGGCATTCTTCCAGAGGAATTTGCCAATCTGACCTTCTTAACAGATATGTAAGTCTAAAGTGGTGTCCTGTTACTACTGTATCAAAACAAGTTATAAACTGTTGCAGTTACTTCTGGAAATGTGTCTGACTTATCTTATTGTCACTCTTTGAGCAGTGATTTGACGTGGAATTGTCTCAATGGAACTATTCCGGTTGCTTGGGCGTCTCTTCCTCTTGTCCACCTGTAATTTACACCCTCCCAGTTCATTTCTTCTTTCTTTTTTTTTTCCTTCTGTGTTTCTTCATATAACCTTCTATGTAAGTGCTCTATTCTGAAACCATTTTATGCTTCTCTCAGAAAACTTGCCCATGTATTACTTCATAGTATTATAATCTTCTGTATAAGTATTTTATTCAAAGACAATATTGCAAGAAATTATTTTCTTTGAGTATTTTTTTAAGTAAAATAAAAATCTTAGTGAAATCATTACCATTTCTTGTGTCTCATTGTCATCTATGAGCTCACTTTTAATGTTTCTACTATGAGATAATCTTTTCCCATTTGGTGTGACATCCTACCACCACCATCACTTCCACCACTCTTTTCCAGATATACCTAGTGCTCCCATTGAAGACCCCGAACTTAATTGCATGATTTTGACTTACCCACTTATTGCTAGTCTATTCCATGAATAGCACAACTTATTCCCTGGAAACACTGCTTAAACCAATTTTCTTTTCACTTTCTCAGTGTCCGTTCTTGTCCTTGTTCACTGCCACCTTTTTTTCATCCTTCCTATCTTCTATGGAGAAAGATGAGTAAGTATGCCAGTGGAGAGGAGAGGAGGGCGAAAGCTGAAAATTTATTTCGAATACTTTTTTTTTGACAAAATTAGATTACCAGCACTTGTAGGAGAGGATTCCAAATTTTCGTAATTAGATTACATACCTTAGTTTATTGGTTGTGTTAGTGAGTAATATTGTCCCGCCAAATGATAAAGATATTTTTTTTCTTCAGGAATTTGTAGGGTGACAATGATCTGAAGATATGAAATTTGTGGTCGTTATTTCATTGTGCAGGTCCCTCCTTGGAAATAGGATTTCTGGTACAATTCCTAAGGAGCTGGGAGGCATGATCACCCTTGAAGAATTGTGACATTCTTGCTTCCATCTAAAATAACTACTATCTGGGTTTTTGTTTCTCATAGAGTTCTTAGTCATCATGGAACTTTATCTCACAAACAGGGTACTTGAAGGTAATCAATTGGAAGGATCAATACCTGCTGAACTTGGAAAACTTACCAATTTACGACGCTTGTAAGTCTTTGTCAATATATGTTAATACACAACCTATGCCATAGAACGCCCATAAGCTCAACTTTGTCATTAAAACTCCCTTGTAAAGATGGGCTTGTTTAAATTATTCAACTCATTTATTTCCTTACAGACTTGCTAATGGGAACTATCTAACCGGGGAGTTGCCAGATTCGTTTGGGAACCTGCAAAACCTCACATATTTGTATGTCTCACAATACATTTTCAATATTTGCAAGTTAGGATGGTCTATTGTGGTTATTACAGCCAATATCTGGGAAAAAGAAATGGGCACTTAAGCATGTCTAATATTTTGCAGTTTGATTGATGGTAATCCAATATCTGGGAAAATTCCAAGATTCATTGGGAATTGGACACAGCTTGAGAGACTGTATTTACTACTGCTCATTTATTTTCTGATATTCTTATACTTGCGAGTTCATTCAGTCATTGTAATCAAAATTACACTTTGCTACAGAGATATGCAAGGCACATCTATGGAGGGACCTTTTCCTCTCAGTTTCTCAACTTTGATGAATTTGAAAGAGCTGTAAGAGAAATTTAATCCACTTCTCTGAAACATTTTTTGTCTATTAGTCTTAACTTTTAATCATCAAGCTTTCTTTAATTTGCAGAAGGGTGAGCGACTTGAAAGGAGGAATTGGTACATTCCCTCCATTGCAGAATATGAAAAAAATGCTAAAATTGTGAGTCCCAAATATGGAAAAGGAGCAAAAGTTGCTTTTGTTTACATTTTACCCAAACCATTTACCTGCTGGTTACTACTACGATACAGGGTCTTGAGAAACTTATCAATATCTGGTGAACTTCCTGAATATATTGCAGAAATGAGCACTCTAAATACCTTGTAAGCTTATTGAGAGATTCATTTGATAAGTTTTAGGTTTTTCTTCTTTTGAGGAAAAACTTGCAATCGTCTTCTACAAAGCTGCATTATTGAGATTTATTCTTAACGTTGCCACCAATTATGTGAACCATTCAACTTGTCAGGTTCGATTCCAACAAGTTACGAAGGACTAATACGGAGTCTAAACAAAATGTAAGCATTGTCTGTATTTGCAGGATGAGTATACAAAATGCATCCATTCTCATAGTTATTGTGTGACTTAATCTTCTTT
>NW_027431603.1:0-78371 GCF_044706935.1 Curcuma longa
AAGAAATTCTGCGTACCCATCTTTTCATTATGATAAAATATATAGAGAGTACATGAGTATTTTTAGGCTACAAATTAAGATGAATATTTACATTCTAATAATGCAGAGATTATTTCTATAATCTAACAAGGTAAATATTTACATCTAATAATAAAAGATTTATAGAGATTATTTCCATAATCCAGAGATTATTTCCATAATCTATCACACCCCCACAGTCGAAGCGGGAGGTTGCCGTACGTTGAGGCTGTCTCGAAAATCATCAAAGAGTATGCGCGGAAGTCCTTTAGTGAAGATGTCGGCAATTTGATAACGGGACGGAACATGGAGAACACGCACCTGTCCACGAGCAACTTTTTCGCGGACGAAGTGGATATCCATTTCAATATGTTTAGTGCGCTGATGTTGAACGGGATTTCCTGAGAGATAGATCGCACTAACATTATCACAATAAACCAATGTGGCCTTATGGACCGGATAATGGAGTTCCAAGAGAAGGTTTCGGATCCAACAGGATTCGGAGACAACATTAGCTACCCCTCTGTACTCGGCTTCAGCACTAGATCGAGACAGAGTAGGTTGACGTTTAGAAGACCAAGAGATTAAGTTGTCTCCAAGAAAAACACAGTATCCAGAAGTGGAGCGTCTAGTATCGGGGCATCCACCCCAATCAGCATCAGTGTAAGAGATGAGACCAGAAATCGAAGATTTGTAAAGATGTAAACCATAGTCAAGAGTGCCCTGAATATATCGCAGAATTCGTTTGAGAGCATTCATATGTTCACCCTTCGGGTCATGCATATGTAAGCAAACCTGTTGCACAGCATAAGATATATCTGGTCTCGTAAATGTAAGATATTGTAATGCTCCGGCTAAACTGCGATAATGTGTAGGATCCTCATAGGGAGATCCAGAAGAGACACTCAGTTTAGCCTTAGTATCTACCGGTGTGGATGATGGCTTACAAGAGGTCATGCCGGCCCGTTCAATAATGTCCTCAGCATATTTACGTTGACAAAGAAATAACCCATCCGCATGCCGTGTAACGGTAATACCCAAGAAATAACTGAGAAGGCCCAAATCTTTCATAGCAAATTCAGCAGCAAGGAGGGACATAATAGATTGGCGAAGTGCATCAGATGAGACAGTGAGAATGATATCATCAACATAAAGAAGAATGTATGCCATGTCATTTCCTTTTTGATAAATAAATAGAGAGTGATCAGATTTGCTATGGGAAAAACCAATGGTGGAGACAAAGTCAGCAAACCTTTGATACCAAGCCCGAGGGGCCTGTTTAAGGCCATATAGAGATTTCTTCAATAGACACACATACTCTGGATGTACAGGGTCTTTGAAACCCAACGGCTGATGCATATAGACGGTTTCATGTAACTGACCATGCAAGAATGCATTTTTAACATCTAACTGATGGATGAGCCAAGATTTTGATAAAGCAATACTGAGAACGGTCCGAATAGTAGCTGGTTTCACCACAGGGCTAAATGTTTCATCATAATCTACACCAACTTGTTGTGATCTGCCATCACCAACAAGACGAGCTTTATACCTCTCAAAAGAACCATCAGATTTCTTTTTATGACGAAAAATCCACATTGAACGAATAACATTAACATCAGAAGGACGAGGCACCAACTCCCACGTCTTATTTTTAATAAGAGCATCATATTCATCTGACATGGCCGCTTTCCAATTCGGGTCGGACAAGGCAGCTTTTGGGTTACGGGGAATAGGGGATGGTGTAACCGATGATGTCAAATTGAATTGATGTTTGGGCTTAAAGATCCCATGCATGCTGCGGGTTGTAATGGACCGAGGCAATGCTTGGCTTGTTTGGTTATGATGTGGGCTAGGTGAAGAGACTAATGGATGTGTTGTTGTAGGTGGATTGGGTTGTGGAGAAGTGCTGTTGGACCCAGATGAAATAGATGGGTGAGAAGAAACAGGTTCTGGGTGGGGTATGCTTGGAGCCGATTGAGAAGGGCGAACTATAGTAGACTCTTGTTCTTGCTGATGAACTGGGGTAGATTGACTGTGAAGATGATGGTGCAAAAGGGGATGCAGACCGTCACTCAAAAAATCATAGGAGTGGGAAGAAGGAGCATGCAGGTTCGCAAACGGGAAGTTAGACTCATCAAAAATGACATGTCTAGAGATAATTATTTTACGACTAGACAAATCATAACACTTATATCCTCTATGATTGAGCGGATATCCCAAAAAAACACAAGGGGTGGAACGAGCTTGTAATTTATGTATTGTGGTGGAGGGAAAGAGAGGATAACATAAACACCCAAAAACTCGTAAATGTGTATAGGAAGGATCCCGATGGTAAAGAAATTGAGTTGGGGAATAATTAGAGAGTATCTTGCTAGGGAGAATGTTTAAGAGGTATGTTGCCGTTTGGAGGGCATGATGCCAAAATGATGGTGGCATAGAAGAGTGAGCAAGAAGAGTTCGAATCAAGTTATTGATTGCTCGAATTTTACGTTCGGCTTTGCCATTTTGTGGAGAAGTATGAGGGCAAGAAAAACGAAGCACCATACCATTAGTGTTACAAAATTGCTTAAAAGTCTCGTTATCAAATTCCCTCCCATTGTCACATTGAAAACATTTAATATTTGTCTCAAATTGGGTTTGAATGAGTGCACTAAAAGACAAGAAAATGGATGAAACTTGTGATTTTCTTCCAATGGGAAATGTCCATAAGAAATTAGAGTAATCATCCAAGAGAAGAATATAATACTTATGACCTGCCGAACTTAAAATTGGTGATGTCCATAAATCACTATGTATTATATCAAAAGGTTTTGTAGTGCAAGAATTTGAAATAGAAAATGGCAACTTAACATGTTTCCCAAAAATGCAAGATTGACAAACAGAAAAAGATGGTTGACAGTCAATAAATTTATTATTCCTAAGTGAGCGTAAAACAAGTGCACCCGGATGCCCCAATCGATTATGCCATAAAGCAGGAGAAAGAGCTGCAAAGGTTGATGGAGAGGTGGATTGATGTCTGGTAGTGGTGGTGAGAGGATATAGGTCCCCAGTGCTATCACATCTCATTAGCGGCATCCCTGTCTGAGAGTCCTTCACAGAAAAACCAAATTGATCAAACTCAATAGAAACATTATTGTCAATGGTGAAACGGCGCACAGAGATAAGATTTTTAATGAGTTTAGGGGCATGTAGGACATTTTTCAAAGTTAAAGGTGGGTGAGGTGGGGAAAGGAATTTTTGTCCATAACCACGAATTGGAATTTCCTGTCCACTGCCAACAATAATATTTTTGTTATTGCTCATATTAATATAAGACGAGAGAGTACCTTGAGATGCAGTCATGTGTGAAGTTGCACCAGTATCCATGTACCAGTTTTCATCAGGAACATTTAGAGATAAATTGTGCATTGCTGCATCAATGTCAGTAGGTGCATAACTCGAAGGAGGAGACACTTGGGCACTGTATGCTTGTGGTGGACGATTGCCAAGAATTCCGGGTTGACGAGCAGGAGGTGGGCGAGTCCATGAAGAGGTGGGGTAAGGACAAGGGGGAGCAACCCATGCTTGTTGTCCCCAAGACCCCGATAGTGGGTATGGTACCCACTGGTATGGCTGCTGCTGCTGCCACGGACGATGTTGTTGTTGTTGCCATGAACGCTGCTGTTGATGTCCACCGTTGTGGTTGTTGCTACCACGACCTTTTCCTCTACCGCCATCATATTTTTTTCGATTATTGTTGTGGGTCTGACCACGTTTCTGACCATTATTGTTGCGGTTTGATATATTTCCAGAACGTGATATCGAGCTTCGGCCATAGCTAGACGCAGGATCAATAGAACCGTTGGTGGTGAGGAGGGCGGTGTCTGCAGCATTGGAGGCAACGGCTGCCTGTTTAGCCTTTCGAGTTTCCTCAAGGATTAACCTCGATCGTGCCTCATAAAAAGAGGGTAAAGGATTACTCTGTTGAATGAATGTAGCAACACCATCGTAGTTCTCATTTAACCCTGCAATTAATTGAAGAACTAACCGTTGATTTGAAACCGGTGCACCGACGTTAGAGAGTTGATCGGCAAGCATTTTGAGTTCTTGACAATAGGCTGAAATATTAGGATAATCGTCCATCTGAACTTGAGTGAATTGATTTTCTAGGTAAACAGCACGAGAAGTTTTGTTATCTTGGAAAATATTTTGCAATCGCTCCCATGCTTGTTGTGCAGTTGAATCCGGTTCTAAGATGGTGTGCAAGAGATCGGAGGAGATCGTACCATAAATCCATTGAAGAACTATTGCATCCAAGCGTGACCATAATGCTTTCTCAGTCTCGATAGCCTCTTCTTGTTCCGTCTCGGTTGACTTTGATTTCGGTGGAATAATATGATCGATAACTTGATATGCTCGGCAATGGATTTTAAACAACTCCGCCCATGAAGAATAGTGTCCCTTTTCCATCTCTAAAGTAATAGAGATGAAGTTCTTGACATTGTTAACGGCCAGAGCAGGATGAAATTTGGTTTGATCGGCCATTGATACAAGTAGAAGGAGAGAGCAAGAGAGAGAAGGATGAGAAGGTGGAGAAGAAAGGAAGTTGGAATGGCTAGGGCTCTGATACCATGAAAGAAATTCTGCGTACCCATCTTTTCATTATGATAAAATATATAGAGAGTACATGAGTATTTTTAGGCTACAAATTAAGATGAATATTTACATTCTAATAATGCAGAGATTATTTCTATAATCTAACAAGGTAAATATTTACATCTAATAATAAAAGATTTATAGAGATTATTTCCATAATCCAGAGATTATTTCCATAATCTATCAGATTGGGGATTTCAGATTTGGGGGTTGGTTTGGTGGCTGTGAAGTGCAAACAGCTACGCAATTTGGATCTTTCCTTTATGCTGGTATTCTTTTTCTCTTGATTTAGTACCATTTCGAATCTCTTTTTTTCTACAAAACAAAGTTGAAAATATTAGCAAATTTGAGGTCGTTATGTCTATAGGAACCTATTTCTATCGTTTCAAAGCAAATAGAAGTTTAGGAAAGAGAAAGCAAGAGGACGAAGCTGCCTTGAATTTAAGTCACTTCTGTTCAGATCTGTTTAATTTAGGCATGTCAAACTTCTTCTCGGATTCATATACTCTGCTTAAACAAATATTTTATTGAATTGTCTGATAGATTCTTAATTTTGAACTTAAATGAACCTTTCATAAGAATTCTTAAGAGAAATCTAAATACGGATTCTTTTACCTTGTGCTGCAGATCAGAAAGAAAGGACTTGCAATTGTCCTACAATTACCATATCTCGAAGATTTGGCTTTAGTTGGATGCCTCAGTATAGACGATGGCAGCTTCCTCTCCTTGAAACAAGAGTGCAAGTCGCTACAGGTATATATATTTATGTTCTTTTTGTGATTATGCAGAATTGATTACTTATATCTTAAAAAAGGTTTTTCTATTTAAGAATCATTCAAAAAATTTTGTTAACCAATCAATTTGTTTGGTGATGCAATTATAAGATATCTGATGTATATATCATCTTCAAGGAAATAAACTGATGTAATTGACTGCCAAAATCTGTTGTCATGTGTTTTGAAAAATAGATATTAAATTAGTTCTTCTAATATGTTGTGCTATTTGCAAAATGATGCTGGCAATTATTTATTAATTCATTTTTTTGTTGAATGTAGGTGCTAAATTTGTCAAACTCTCGACAACTTAATCATGCTGGATTTTCTTCCTTGTTAAATAAGACAATAGGTTTACGCCAAATAAATATGACATACTGTTGCACGGTAAGTTTGGTATATTTCTACTGAATTTCCTTAAGTTACAAGCTTTCCTGACTATCTCTACAAATTAGTGTGTTGTACAGGTAACCCATTCGCTAGCGGCTAGACAGTAGCTTTCAGAAGCTTGCTAAATTGCAGTCTGTGGATGTGATGTCACAACAGCTGGACTGCAAACAATTGCAAACTCCTGTGAATCACTGACTGAACTTAGCCTGACCAAGTGTTCAGGAGTTACAGATGATGGTCTTTCTTCTATCGTCCTGAAACATAAGGGGCTGACAAAATTAGGTATCACATGCTGTGGCAACATAACTGATCTTTCCCCTTGCCTGCATTACTAGTTCATGCACTTCCCTTGTCACCCTCAGGATGGAATCGTGCCCTTTAGTACCTAAGGAGGGCCTCCGTATGATTGGTCAGCGTTGCCACCTCTTGGAACATCTTGATCTCACAGATAATGAATTGGATGATGAAGGTATATATATTATCTAAACTATGTGAATTTGCTACTTCTGGCTGTTTAGTTTTCTCATTATTATTTTACATGCAGGACTAAGAGCACTCTCAGGATGTCACAAACTTAATTTCGATCTTAAAAATTGGCACATGCTTGAAAATTTGCGGTGAAGGTCTTATTTACATTGCAAAAAGTTGTCCAAAGCTCCAAGAGCTTGATTTGTACAGGTTGGTCAGGTTAATTTGCCTGTCTTTCCATCTTGATGTCAATATAACGTTTAGTAGAAATGGGATGACAGTAGTTGTTCAATATAATGAAAAGCAGTCTAATATCATATCAATAATCTCTAAACATGATAAATAATTCAGTTTAAATATCTAAGAATATAGACTTCCACTTAGAGGTAGTCAGAGGTAAGGTTTGTGTATCTTTATGTTGATTCGACTTAACTAATTTCACTCTTTTTTATATTAACTTTATTATGTAAGGTTTGTGTATCTTTATGTTGCTTCTAAGATCTGCTTAGGAATAAAGGATGCAGGTACTACGGCAATAGCTCATGGCTGCCCACTACTGCAAATGATCAATCTAGCATATTCCACTTGGATAACAGATGCTTATCAAAATGCTCAGATTTGAGAGCACACTGGAAATTAGAGGTCGCCCTCAAGTCTCCTCTGCAGGTATTGCAGCTATTGCTATGGGTTGCCTTAAACTCATAAAGCTTGACATCAAGAAATGCTTTTACGTGAATGATGCTGCAATTCTTAGTCTTGCACGCTTTTCTCGCAATCTTCACCAGGTATTTAAGAGATGTCTTTCTTGAACTGTGCGTATCGCTATCAAGAATTTGGTCTAACTCTGCATGATCATGCCATTTGCCAGATAAACTTGTCGTATTGTTCAGTAACAAATGTGGGACTTCTAGCACTCGCAAGTGTTAGCTGCCTTCAGAACATGACAATTCTACATTTAGGGGGGGTTAACACCAAATGGTTTGGCAGCTGCTTTGTTGGCATGTGGAGGTCTAATAAAAGTGAAACTCCACTCCTCTTTTAAACCATTAATTCCGAGACTTCTCCTTGAACATGTAGAAGCCCGGGGGTGTGTATTTCAGTGGATGAACAAACCTTTTCAGGTACATTTCCCCTCTCGTCCAATAAAAATGATGATAAATCCCAGTTAGTCTCATTGATTATCCTTGGGTAATTGGTCCAGCTCCACGGAAGTTTCCCACGGCCATCAGGGTAAATCCAGCATCCTTTGATTGCGCTTCCCATTTGGAGAAAATTTTTTTACAAATACGCCGTAGCTATCGAACCGCATGTGTCTAGGTGACAATTACTTAGATGTTCTACCGCGGCACCATTGCCCCGGGGACCCCTCTCGTCCGACATTCTGATGGATGTTGGATATGTGTATATGATGATCCAGGTCTCCTTGACTTGTTCGAATTGATTAATTGACAATTAGTAAATTAAAATACAGTGTTACTTAATGCCTTTATTAACAGGTCCATCTGTTCATTTTGTATCTACATATGGTTTGATAATTGAAGATTTTTTTCCTTACCAGGTTGAACTGGAACCAAGTGAAATCTGTAAGAAGCAATCAGAGGAGATGCGTGTTTGAAGAGAATTAAACTTCTGATCAATCATCTATCCACTCTTCTCGCCACAACAAAAAAGTAGAGTGGGGCAAATATTTCATAATAAAGAGTTTCACATTGCAGTGGTGGTCAAAGATCATGTCCATGAGTTTCTAATCTTTCTTCTTTCATGATATTGTATGCAAAGGGTGTCGATGATGCAAGGTTCCACTGGACTTTATTTATAGTGGTTTAATGACTTTGACATGAACATTTTAGTCTTCTCAAATTATTTACACTGTATCGCAACTGTGGATATTCATTGAACAATCGACTGGAGACGATGACTGTGAGAATGTACTCTTTCAGGGCATTTTGAACTTTGATATTTCCAAAGCCGCGAAGGCGTTTCTAAGAAAGAGCTAAATTTCAAGGTGCATCTTGAAATTTTCCCTTGATTTCATATGGACCAGTGTACGGTGATGATACTGATTATCACAGCTTGCAGGCTCCATCCAACCGTCCGCACCAAATCCAAAAGAAGTTAATAGAAATGGGACCTAGTCAAACTCGGCGTCTGGCCATCGGATACCGATCAGGCTGCGCGTCTCGGGACTCTTCTCCTTGGCCGCTGCTTTACGTTCAGAAACATTGTGCGGCGCATTTAATTCCGATTATATGCACGTCACCTCTCGCTTTATAATATTGAGGAACTCAGATCAACCTGCCTCGTGATTGGCCATCGGCTGCGTTTCCAGGTGGGACCGACTTGGGCAGGAACTAAAACATAGAGAACTAATTTATAATGTTCTATCTTCCGTTCGCTTTATGCGACCAATCACGCGAAGTAGCGTCGCGCTTTCCCGTCTCCCGAGCTCGCCCCGTTATCACGAGAATGAATGTGACATGTCGCTCTTTACGCGTCTCCTCCACTCTTCTTTATGCGACCCAACCGCTGCCCCCCTTCCTCCTCCTCCTCCCGTTTCCTCACAAACCCTAATCCACTCCGTCGACTTCGGCTTCGATTCCGACTCCTTCCAATTCCCATGACCGCGACTCCGCGCCGGTAGGTCACGAAACGCGAAGCAAAAAAAAGCGAACATGGAGGACAACGGCGAGGAGAAGCTGCTCGCTGCCGTCCGGCACATCGCCAAGACGCTGGGCCGGACCGAGACCATGGCCGACGACATCCTCCAGGTCTTCTCCGCTTTCGATGGCCGCTTCTCCCTCGACAAGATCTCCTCCGACCGTCCTCTCCCTCACCGCCGCCCTCCCGCCGATTCTCCTCCGGATGCTGCCGCGGTCGCCGGCGTGCGACGGGAGGCGGACGACCATCGGCCGCTCTCCCTGGAGCGCACCGTCCGCACGCTCGACCGTCAGATCTCCCGCTTCGTTTCCTCCAATAGCCTCATCTGGTCTGATGCTGGGGATGCTGCCGCTTTCCTTGAGGCTGTTGATGATCTGCTCGCTACCATCCGCGAACTCGACTCTCTCGCCGCGCCGGCCGATAAACCCCTTCTTGATCGCGCCGACGATCTGCTTCAGCGGTGCATGTTCCGCCTCGAGGAAGAGTTTCGTGCCATCCTTGACCGTTCGGATGGCGCCGGTATCTCCACGCCACCATCTCATGACTCTGACTCCGATGGCGCTGACGTGGATGATGACCGCATCCCGGTCGCTGCCCCCGTTGACGACTACAATCTCGTCATCGATGCCCTGCCCCCCGGCTCCGTTGCTGATCTCCACGCCATCGCCCGCCGGATGGTGGTCGCCGGGTTTGGCAGCGAGTGCGCGGAAGCCTATGGAGTTTCCCGACGAGGATTCGTCGATGAGTCCGTCGCCCGGCTAGGCCTTCGCCCCCGCCCTGCCGACGAGGTCCAGACCACTCCATGGCCTGGGCTTGAGGACGAGATCGCCCGCTGGGTCAAGGCTGCTAAAATGGCCTTCCTGATTCTCGTCCCGAGCGAGCGCCGCCTCTGCGAACGCGTTTTTGCCTCACTACCTCCCTTTGCGGACCTTGCTTTCGCCGCCACCTGCCGCCCTGCAGCCGCCAGCCTTCTCTCCTTTGCAGACGCTGTTGCGGTCGGCCCACGTGACCCCGAGCGTATTTTCCGCCTTGTGGACATGTACGAGACCCTCCGCGATCTCCTCCCCGAACTCGACCACCTCCTCTCCGAGCAATACTCTGCCACTCTCCGCGCGGAGGTTGCCTCCGCACACAGGGCGCTTGGAGCCGCGATCAGAGGTATATTCGTCGAGCTAGAGAACCTTATCCGTCGTGACCCAGCCAAAGCCGCTGTCCCAGGGGGCGGTCTTCACCCGATCACTCGCTACGTCATGAACTACCTCCGCGCGGCGTGCGTCTCCCGGCGGACCCTCGAAGAAGTCATGGACGAGGATGCTGCTGGTGCTGGCATCCTGCCCGATCACCACCCACCCTCGTCCTCCTTGGCTCTTCAGGTCGCGTGGATCATGGACGTGCTCCAGTCCAACCTTGAGGCCAAGTCGAAGGCATACCCCGAGGCACCCCTCAGCTACATCTTCCTGATGAACAACGGCCGCTACATGACCCAGAAGGCTAGGGGCAGCGAGCTGGGGGCGCTTTTGGGGGACGACTGGATCCGGCGGCAGATAGCAATGGTGCGTCGGTGGAGCAACGACTACCTGCGTGCGACGTGGACCAAGGTGGTAGCGGTGCTGCGGATGGACGGCGTTAGCGCTGCGGCCGCGTCGTCTTCGGCCGCGGCCGGGAAGGCGTTGCGGGAGCGTCTGCGCGTGTTCAACAACTACGTGGAGGACATATGGAGGATGCAGAGCGGGTGGGTAGTGGCGGACGAGCAGCTGCAGACGGAGCTGCGGCTGGCGGTGGCGGCGATGGTACTGCCGGCCTACCGCAACTTCCTCGGCCGGCTGCGTACGACTGCGGAAGCCGGAAAGCAGGCGGACCGCCATGTGAAGTACAACGTAGAGGACGTGGAGGCCAGGATCAACCAGCTGTTCGAAGGCGCTCGCCGGCGGTGATAGTGTTCTCGCCATTGTTGGTGTTATATTTACTCTAAGTCTTTAGCATTTCTGGTATGTAATCTAAGGTGTTTGATTGCAACCAAAACGAATTCAACGAGATTTCCAAGCTAAAATTGCAGGTCTTTTCATGTTACTTGTTCTGGAGCTACCATTGCTAAAGCTTCCAACTTTGGAAGATCAAGCAGTCATCGATCAACAGTCCGGAGCAGGTACGAATTACTACTTTCTTCTTGTTGTTGCCTGATTGTTTATCGCGGATCTGCTTCCGCCTGTTTGATCTCTGAATCTGATCGAACATTCGACAAGATCGATCGTTTGATGCATAGCTTTGCCGCAGTCGTAGTCAACGCTTTGTCCCTCTCTTTTCCCTTGAGATTCGAGGTTGTGGATGGCATAGAAGGATTTAGTATCAATCCTAGAACACTATTTATTAAAAACTTAAATGAATATCTAATATAGCTAAATGAAAGTATCTATATTTTAATTAATTTTTATAAAATAATATATTCATTACATCTAAATAATATTTAACTTTTAGTTAATTTTTTAATTAAATTTAGACATGCTTATTGTAATTAAACAAGTGCACTATAATTAAGCTAAAAAATATGTATTTTAGTTATTTTTTAAAATAACAACTGAGGTAAAAACCGTTTGGCATTCACTAAATGACATACGTTTTATTTTTTTCTTTTACCAAAACTAAAACATCTACTAAAATTAAATAAAAGCACCTAGAGGAAAATTTTACCCACCCTATTAAAAAAAAATAACAAATGTATCGTAAGATTAATATTGTCAAGATTCGTATGACACATATAAAAAAAATACTTTTCACGTGATCATGATTTTTTTTTTTACAATCCTAAACCCAGAAATTGCATCCCCCTTCGCACAACTCTAACAATGCCAACTCCGTCGCTCAAAACATCTTCACTAGAATCGCCCTCCACCGTTTCGGTCTTAACCCCTAAATCCATCTCCGTTGTTGCTTCTGTCGCCCTCTTCGTCGTCGCCTCGCTCCCCCTTGTTGCGGATAACACCGTCAGCTCCGTCATCAGCTCTGACACCTAGAAAACACGAGAGGAAAAATGCTACGAGAAAAAAAAAATTGAGCACCTGTCACGGTGGCAGTTGCAGATGAGTCACACACGAATAGTCATGCAAGAGATCAAATTTGTATATGAGAGGATATATGCTGCGCGCTTTCTCGTGTGCGATACTCGTCCATGACTAAGTGGGTAGAGCGCCTAGATCATTTTCGAGCGCCCTAACTCACCCTAATGTATACTTAGTCTCGGATGCTACGTGCATGGAAATACATATAATGTATACGAAATTGAAATGTTGCGTGCCTTTTCGTGCTCATAATATCTGCGACTAAGTATGCGTCGGAGTAAATCAGGTCATCCAAAAGTGATTCAGATGCTCTGTCCACTCAGTTGTGGACGTGATTCAAACGTCCCACCCACTCAGTCACGGATGTGATATGAATGCCCCACCTACTCAATCGTGGACGAATGTCACATATGGAAAGACGATCAACGTATCTCCTCTATATATATATATATATATATATATATATATATATATATATATATATATATATAGCAATGATACACTACATGAAAAATGTAACATAAAATTCAACATGACACATTCCATACAGTGGGTCTCATATTTATACAGTGGAATACATTCATGCAATTGAGTGTGTCATATTAAATTTCATACTATATTTTTGAGTGCATATCATATTATATATATATATATATATATATATATATATATATAATAAAATAAAATCCTAATTCAATACCTTACATATATAAATTGGATTGTGTGTTAGAAACTTAGAATGCACGTGCAATTTTGTCTTTTTAAAACCTTAACTACACGCCGTTACAAAGTTTTCTCCCCAGCCCTAATAGACTGACCCTCACCGAGACGCATCGTTCCTTAGGCCCCCGCACGGCCTCGTCTCCGACCTAGACGTCGCCGTTACGCTCGATGCCGGTGCGCTGCTATCTCACCAGACCACTCGTCTCGACAACGAAGCGTAGCGGATTCGGAGAGATTCTTCGACGTCGCTTTCACTCTCCACCCTCCCTGTGCGTGCTCTTTCTTTACACCGAGGTAATCTTCTGTGATCCGATGCGTTTTTTATTTTATCCACTGGATTAATAAGCGTTTCCTAAGCTTCAATCGATTTAGCGATTGGTTTGTTCGTCCCTTAATCTTGTCTCTCAGCTGTTGGCTGTGATTTGAAATGTTCTCGATGAACGACTTCATAAATACAAGAATAAAATGGAAGTATGTCATTCGTCTATTGGTGATGTTGTTAGCTCATCAATTTTTCTTGACGGGCTTCTGTTTTCTTCTGATCAGATGCTTGAATTTGAATTATCAGTTCATATTTCTATTTTATTTCACTTTGCTTCTGTTCTAATAGAGGCTCACTTTTACCAGATTATTGAATCTTAAATTCCTCATCTCAATTGAGCATGAGGGTTTTGTTGGATGGATGTGTCGTTGTATATTGCCTTACATAAAGTTCAATGACAAATGAAATCCCTGTTGCTGATCCTGGAGAGTTGGGACTCGTGCTTGCTTGTCTTTTTGTTTGTTTATGTATGTTTCTGTCCTTGTAATTTGTTTTCCTCTGTTGAACTCAGCATGGCTGATGGAACGTTTGTTATGATGATCTCCTTAGGTTCATTTGTTTTTCCTTGATCTATTCTTTGAATCTCTGTTTTTCTTTAATAAGTTTGTATGCTGCATTGCAGTCCTATGTTTTTCTCTTCTATATGTTTGCCAACACAACAAATTAGTTTGTTAGCTACCTCTAAATTATGCTGGAACACTATCCTCATAACTGAAACAAGATTACATATTCGATCACAGATTTTTTTTAGAATTTTGGAAAACTATTAATTCAATTATATTTGTACAAAGGTAAATGGGCAATCGTGAATAAAGGGCAGTCTGGTGCACAAAAATCCTATCAATGCGGGATTCTGGAGAAAGGTCGGACCACATTAAGTCTATTATACGTAGTCTTATCCTGCATTGTAAGAGATTATTTTCACGACTTGAATCCATAACCATAAGGTCACACGGCAACAACTTTATCGTTGCACCAAAGCTCCCTCTCAATAGACAATCGTGAATAAAATACTAATGTCTCCCTATACCATTGTAGGACATTGCACATACATAAAGCATCATCATCAGACTTTGATAATGGATCTGCATTTTAATTTATCTTGTCAAACACTACTTTTATGTGTCTCACTGATATATGAAGTTTTCTACTAAAATAAACTAATTCAAACACCATAATCTTTACCAACCTAAGTTTTATCCGATGAACCATACAATGAAAACAAGAATGTTTTAAGCTACAATTACTAGAATATAAAAGAACAACAAAAAATTTTAAAAATGCTTTTGTTCCGAATGTTAAGCATTTGAAGCCTAAACATGAATTTCACCCAAGCATAAAATCTTGGAAAGAAAGTCATAAACTTGTGAAGAAAGAAAATGGTCCTACAAGATTCCTTGACTAATCTTAATGTGATGTAAACATAGGTTCACAATTCAGAGAGTATAGAAGGAACACAGTCACGATTAGCAATTTGAAGAAGTCACATTTGTTGATATGATGGTGCGGAAAAGAGGGAGGAGAGGTCCCATTTCATTACAGAGGCATTGTAAAATATTAAATTTGATGTTTGCAATATATCTAATTACTAGAATGTGAAGATCTAGCATGGGACTTGATTGGTAATTTGACCCAACTCAAGTTAGAGTTAAATCAAAATTTTTTTGAATTTGTGTTTCTAGTTTAAAGTTTTTGTTTTCTTGATCTTGATTCTTTTGGTTCAATCAGACCAATATATGGTTTTTAGAAAGGCTAATCATGTTATCAATCTTTGTTTTTGCATCCAACATCTATATCAAATAAATTTTGCTTTCTCTCGACCCAAATCGGATTTGTAATATTTATTTCTGCATGCCCATGCTGTCTTTATTTTATTTTAATTTTATTATGCACAGTGTGTTTGTAATCAAAAGGGACTTCCCTCTCACCTCCTTCCCTACCACATCATTATCTTGGTCAGTGTGACCGCTTCAGCTTTCCCAATTTGCCTTTAATTTTATCTCATTAAGGTTAGTTGAGAGAATTTCCTTAATGTTTCCAGGGTTGAATTTGTGCTAAGGTTTTGGGAACACAGATCTACATGGATGAAAAGAACTTTTGTGGGTTTTTTTTGTTTTTTATTCTCGTGTCATATGCATTGAAAAAAAACTTTTATGTTTATCTTTGTTGTTTTGATTATTCTGTGGTTCATTGAATGAAGCGTAGGTTATAAAGTATTTTAGTGCATGGTTAGGCAGTTAGGTTGTTGGATCATTCGATGATTATTTTTCTGTGACGGTTGGATACACGGGTCTTGTTCCTCCATCAGGCTCTATGAAGTCTGCATCAGTGATATATTTGGATCTAGCTCCTCACTTTTATTCACATTAACTGGAGTTTTCTTTGATCTCTCTTCCCATTACAGCTTTAACTCTTATTATTTAACTTGCCTACCTGCAGAATCTATTCATCTTTGGATAGAGTCATACTATCTTAACCTATTTTCATTCATTTTATCATCTACTGGAGCTAAACAGTTTGGATGTTTCAATATTTATTTAATTAATGAACTTATGTATTCTTTTTATTTGTTTTCTAGATCTCTTAATCCTTTTTTATATAAAAATAAGATTCTGTTTCTCCTACAAGAATTATGGTTTTATTTACTATTGTGAACTAGCCATTCTTATAAACACTATTTCGTCTCTGTTGTACATATGGATTTAACATGCTTATCTTTCTTTTATGCAGCATTAAACCTGCTTCGTGGTGAGAAGCAGGCTTCAACCATTTCTTTCTGCTGAAAATGGCGACCTTTGCTAAGCCAGAGAATGCTCTAAAACGGGCAGAGGGTAATAGTTCTTCCTTGATGCTCGTGGTGTCATTACTTTGCTTGAATAAATTCAAACATGATGGAATGCCTTCATATACAAACTGCTGTATGTTATGTATTCTTCAATTTAGAATAAGAATTCTTTGTATTGAGGACTATGCCTTTATTTTCTGAAAATTTTGTGCAATTAGAATAAGAATTCACAACCCATCTTCTAGTCTTTCATCTTCTGTAGCTTTGCACATATTATTTTGCCTTGCCCATTAATGCTGCCATCTAGAATGCAACATTTTCTTTTTATACATGTCTGATCAACTAAAATGGGCATGTTTTCCCCTTTTTATTCTTTTGATTCAGAGTTGATTAATGTTGGACAAAAGCAAGCTGCCTTGCAAGCACTGCATGATCTAATTACTTCAAAAAGATACAGAGCATGGCAGAAGGCCCTAGAGAAAATTATGTTCAAATATGTAGAACTCTGTGTGGACATGAGGAAAGGCCGATTTGCCAAGGATGGCCTTATCCAATATCGAATTATATGTCAACAAGTAAATATAAGCTCGCTGGAGGAAGTGATAAAACATTTCATGCAGCTTTCAACAGAGAGAGCTGAGAAGGCTAGGACTCAGGCACAAACCTTGGAAGATGCCTTGGACGTGGACGATCTTGAAGCTGATAAGAGACCTGAGGATTTAATGCTAAGCTATGTCAGTGGGGAGAGGGGTAAAGATAGATCAGATAGGGAGCTTGTGACTCCATGGTTCAAATTCTTGTGGGAAACCTACAGAACAGTGCTTGAGATTTTGCGCAACAATTCCAAGTTGGAATCGCTGTATGCTGTAAGCCATCTATAAATCCTATTTATTATTGACAGATAAAATTCTTTCCTTTTGAAGTTATGGGTTTGTCTCCTCTTTTATTTAAATTATGTTTGGTTGCACAGCTACTACTTGACATCCTAAAATCTTCAATGGTAGAAAACTTATTTTTCTTCATTCTTAGGTTATTGTAGTAATATAAGAACTTTGTCATTCTGTTGAATGTAAAAACCAGTTATTTGTTTCTCTTTGCAAGAAGCTTTGTAGTAAATTAAGAGACACTAGTATTCTGACTGATGTCTTGAGTTGAGTCCTTGTGCTTTAAATTCTCACCTCTTATGATCATACCTTTTCCTTGTACAATCACTTGTTTATACAAGTTATACATGCTCAACTGTCCCAGTTGAGATCCTGCCACGTACATATTGAAATTATTTTGTTGGTTTTGATGCAAATTTTTAAAGTCGCCACGTCTCATTATCATTGACATTGCTTGCTTATTTTGCTGCATAAATATCTGTTCCCTTGATGCATATATTTGTTGCCTTTTGGACTTAGTGTTATTTTGACAGAAAGGTGTCAAGGGAGGTGACAGTAAAAAGATCACAATATTACTCATCTTGGAATCATTTATATCCAATTTTATGTTGCCTTTTCTCTCCTCCCCTTCCCCCTCATTTTCCACTCAAGTAAATGGAGCCTTAATCTTTTGACAGCATTTTCTTTCACCAAATATATAAAACTGTAACTATAATCAGACAAATGAAAGTTATGCATTTAAAAAAATGAAATAGATTAGATTTTCATTCACTTTGCAACGAAAATGTATAGTTGAAATATTCTCAATCTCTTAAATATTTTAAATAAGGATTTTGAATTAAAGCATTTTAAACAAATTAGATAATCTAAGTGGATGCTATAGAGGAAAGAGTCAAATCATTTTGGAAAAATCTATTTAACCACTGGGAATGGTTTGATGTTTAAATCAATGAATAAATTTCAGTTTAGAAATCTGTCTTGTTCACTTGGCATATTCATATACATGCATACATTCTATGGTCTAAAAATTATTAGAAGTGCTAGCTTTAGACAGAGAAGACAACAAAGTGGGAGACAAAGGATGCTTTAGGGAAGAACTAGTATACATTTGGTTCATTTACTTGTCAAGACAATAGTTAAGGTCATTAACTCATTCAAGAAACTAATTACAGATGTTGAACATTTCATCATTTAAAATATTTTTATTAAATTTCACTCACAATATCATGAATGTCTGAATTCTTTGTGATTCTCTTGATTTTCTAGCTGATGATAATTTGTAATATCCATAGATAATATTCTATGAAATTGTTGAGTTTGTCTACCATTTTTGTTCTTGTGATTTGACTATTATTTTTACTATAATTTATTCTTAGCAATGCTTATTGAGTATATGCTTTCAACACCAAAGATTCATAATGGAAATGATTCATGGCAAATACATACAAATTTTATTCTTGTTTGACATTATCAAGTCCTTTTAGCAACTACCCTATAAAATTTCTCCCAACTAACCTCTCTTGGTCAGACTATAAAAGTGCTTGAATCAATTCTCACTGCTTTATTGTGTAGTTCTGAAATCCTAGCTAATAAGTCTTAGGTACATTTTTAGAGTAAAAGTAAACTAAATATGTGAATCCAAGATGACAATACTATTTTTCATTATTCCTTTATTTTAATTTTCAGATGACAGCACATCGGGCCTTCCAATTCTGTAAAAAATACAAGCGGACCACGGAATTTCGTAGGCTTTGTGAGATTATACGGAATCATCTTGCTAATTTAAACAAGTATAGGGACCAAAGAGATCGGCCAGATCTGACGGCTCCAGAGAGTTTGCAGCTTTATTTGGACACTAGGATTGAGCAGCTGAAGGTATCAACTGATCTGGAGCTGTGGCAGGTTTGTCTTCCTTTATGCATTTCCTTTTGCTTGTTGAGACTATATAATTTTATCACAAACCTTGATGTTCTCTTTTGAGTTCTTTGTTCTTTTTTATTGCCTATTTTTACAGGAAGCATTCCGCTCAGTTGAAGATATTCATGGTTTGATGAGTATGGTGAAGAAGAGTCCGAAGCCATCGTTAATGGTGGTATACTATGCAAAGTTAACAGATATTTTTTGGGTCTCAAATAGTCATCTTTATCATGCATATGCATGGTCGAAGCTTTTCACTTTGCAGAAAAGCTATAATAAGAACTTATCACAGAAGGATCTGCAGTTGATAGCATCATCTGTTTTATTGGCTACCCTTTCAGTGACCCCATATGACCAGAAGTATAGGGCATCCCATTTGGAGCTTGAAAATGAAAAAGAACGCAATATGCGAATTGCTGGCCTTATCAATTTTACTCTTGATCCTAAAACAGAGAGTAGAGAAGTGGTATGTTTGTGCCGATTGTCTGAAGATCCTAACATGAAAGTTTGTCCTGATGCCTCATTTTTATTTTGCAGCTTTCACGTGGATCATTGCTTGCGGAATTGGTATGCCATGGATTACTTCTTCAATACTATTTTCAACTATTTGTGCTCCTAGCAAAATAAATTACTTTTTGTATCCATATTTATGTTCTTAATTTTATACTTTCTACAAATCTGTTTTTGATTACACATTTTTCATATGAATTTTGATTTGTGTGCTGCAGTTACATTTTTTCATCAGCATACTCCTTATTTGCCATTGTGTTTGATAAAAGATCTCTATACTCTCAGGCTAATGATCTCACAAACAGAAAATGTTTCACTTTTGTTGATTTTATGGCTAGACTTACTTTTCTTCTGCTAAGAAATTTTGTTTACTGAGTATACCAGTTTCAAGAATGTGTAAAGATTTGAAATGGGGTTGGACCACTTTACATCTGCTAAAACTTTCTTCTCTGTCATGGAGTATGTTTTCTATGATTCAATAGCCTAGTGAATTGATAACCTTCCACCTAGACATGGTATCTGGTCCAGTTTGAAGTTTGCCAGAGCAGGAATTGATTGAGGAAGTAACTTGCATGCTTCTTGAGATTGTGACTGACTTTAGCATGCTACTATGGTTGGTTATTCTCCATCACCAAAAGAAACAGAGGAAAATGGTTTCCCTAATCCCTACATGTCTTTCACTAGCCTTGGTTTTCCCCAGGAGTTGATGTGCTGTTGACAACAGATATCTTCCATTATTTACCGAAAGCTGAAATTGTGTGTAGTCTGAACTTGGATATGATGTCTTGACTGGAATACACTACACTGAGCTGTATCCATATTATTTACGAAGATATGTTAACTTTTTTTTTCTATGCATATAGACATTGAAAGTATAGGGTTTTAATTCTGGGAAGTATATGGCACAGAAAAACAAAGGTGTAATATCTTGTGTTTCTCAAGAAGTGAAGGATATTTACCATCTTTTGGAAAAGTGAGTTCCTTCCTTTAGACCTTGCTTCAAGGGTCCAGCCTTTGCTTTCTAAGATTTCAAAGCTTGGGGGTAAACTAGCATCAGCCTCATCAGTTCCAGAAGTGCAACTCTCAAAATACATTCCTTGTCTTGAAAAGCTGACTGCTTTAAGAGTGCTTCAACAGGTGTGATTTTAACAATTTTCTCCTCATACATCTAGTTTCCTTTATTTACATAATGTTTTCCTGATATTTTCTTCCTTTTTTTCTTAATCTCACAGTTTTTGTTTATTTTCCACTTCCTGCCTTTCAGATTTCTCAGGTATATCAGACCATAAAAATTGAGTCTTTGTTGAAGATGATACCATTTTATGACTTCTCTCTTGTCGAGAAGATATCTGTTGATTCAGTCAAATACAATTTTCTAGCTATGAAAGTTGATCATCTGAAGGGCGCCTTCCATTTTGGTAATGTGGTATGTTGTCCATGCTTTTGACATTTGTATGTTTTCTTAGGGAATTTACTCATTTTCCTCAGGCATACCACGGTTTATTTGCATTATGAGTAGATATTATGTAAACTTATGCATATTGTTGCTGGTATGTATGTATGCAGATGAGCAGTTTGTTAAAGAAGGTTGATCAAGCAAACTGCAATTCTATATCCCATATTGCTGTGTTTTACCATAATTTCCTTATCCTACTTTTCATGCAAAGGAATTTCATTACTTGTACTTGCCTTATAATTTTATATCTGGTTTGCATATTCACAGTGCCTCTTGTTTCCTAGGATATATTGAGGTTTAATGTTTAACAATTTGATGACTTGTCCATTGAGGTGAATGAAATACTCATTGTCTTGTTTGTGTTTTCATATGATTTGTCTGTCAAAGTGAATGAAATACACATTGTCCAAGTCAGTTGGTGAGTTTTCATGAGGTCCAGCATTTTTTTAATTTATGCTCTTTAAGCTTAGTTGGTTAACATGATTAACGCCGATCCCTGTATCTTCTGATTCATTGATTGTCAGGGTTGATGCTGACGATGCATATGTTAATACCTTTTTGTTTGTTAATTTTTGGAGTATGTTGAACAATGATATATTATGTTTGCTATGTTTTGACATTGACTTTTTTTCCTCTTTATCTTTTTCTTGCCATTTCTCATCAAAAACTGACAGTAGCTATTTCAATGAAACAGCATTATCTGCATCTTGTATTTATTATCATGCTTCCTGTTACTTAATGTTATGCTATATGATTCTTCTGATGGATGCTTCATGTATCAAAATGTCATTTTGTTCACAGGACATTGAATCTGAGAAGCTCTCTGATCATCTTTGCATTCTTGCTGATTCTCTTAATAAAGCGTGGAATATGATCTCACCGCCTATAAACAGAGAGTCTAAATTGGGTATAAAATATAACCTTGTGGAAATAATTGACAAGGAACATAAGAGACTTCTTGCTAGGAAATCCATCATTGAGAAACGCAAAGAAGAGCATGAGCGTCAGATGCTAGAAATGGTATTTTCAGTGTGCCCCTTTTCCTGAGGATAATTCTCTGTTCAAGTTTGACATTGGACTTGTTATTTTAATTATTGAAGGAGCGAGAAGAAGAATCCAAGAGATTAAAACTTCAGAAGGTAACTGAGGAGGCTGAACAGAAGCGTCTAGCTGAAGAATATCATCGAAGGGAGGTGTTGCGTATTCGCCTTGAAATAGAGGAGAGAGAACTTCAAGAAGCTCAAGCATTGCTTCTTGAAGCGCAAAAGGGTACCAAAAAGAAAGGAAAGAAACCTCTGCTTGAAGGGGTAAGCTATTATAAGCTTCTGTGAAGTTTGACTAGTGTTTGTGGTTAATTACACTAATTGATTAATCTTTGAGATAATAGAGAAAATTTAAATGATTGATTTGTTGGAAAGAAGGCACAACAATTGTAGAACTGCCATTTTCTTAGCAATAGATTGTATGACAGACATTTTAGTGTCGTCTAAAGTCATTTACTCAGTTTCTTTCTTTATTTTTTAAACCTGATAGTTGGAGTCCTCTACTGTCATGATTACATTTTTTTATCTGTTTATTATTGCTATTATGGTCTTTTAGATTGCACTATCATGTATTTATGTATTTTCTGTTTGTCAGGAGAAGGTCACGAAGCAGACATTGATTGAGATGGCTTTAAGTGAGCAATTGAAGGAAAGGCAAGAATTGGAGAAGAAGTTGCAGAAACTTGCCAAAACGATGGATTACATGGAACGGGCAAAGAGAGAAGAAGAGGCCCAACTCATTGAGCAAGCCTTCAAACATCTCTTGGCGGAGGAGGAAATTCTTCATGAACGTGAACAACTGGTTTGATACCCTTAAATCTTCTTTTAAAGCTTATATTCTTTTTGATAATTTTGAAATATATATATATATATATATGTTTGTTTTTTCCAGACAGAGATAGAGCTCAGCAGGAAGCACCATGCTGGTGATCTCCAAGAGAAGAATAGACTTGCCAGAATGTTGGATCACAAGGTTAAGATTTATCGTTTTTTAATGTTTTTCCATCAAAGCTTAGTTATTTTTAGAAGTATATAAATTGCTTTATTGCTTGAAGTACCTTCCAATTTGTTCCATTTAGCTGATGTAAGCAGTTAGTTTGTAGACCAGTACGTCTGTTTTATATCTTGAATATATACTTGATGTGGGATTTCAAAAATTTTATTGTCCTGTCTACCAAACATTGCTGCTCCTTCAAATCAAATATTTGATGTTCTGGAAATTTTTGGAATTTCTCATAGTTTGATATAAAACAGACAAAAAACTATATCATGGATAACATGCTTCTTCTGATGTGCTCTATTCAATATTTCTCCAGCAAATATTTCAACAGAGAATAGTTGGCCATCGTGAAGCAGAGCATAACCGACTGAAGACAGAAAGAGAAGATAAAATTAACCAGATTGTAACAATGCGGAAGCATGAACGGGAGACGAAGAGAAAGCTTCTCTATTATCTGAAGTCTGAAGAAGAGCGTTTGACAAGGGAACAGGAAGCGGAGGAAGCTAGAAAGCGTGAAGGTAATTTTTTTTTATCCTCAAATTGGTACTTTGAGTTGGCTCTAGTACCATGCCAGATTCTGCAATTTTTTCTCAGTTTGTTATGTCATTATGAAACCCCTCAAAGATTTCTATCTAAACAACTTGTGAAAAGCATGACATTGATAATGCCAAAACTTTCATGCAAGTTATATTTCTTGTTTCAATGTATTGCAGAAGAAGAGAGGCGCAAGAAAGAAGACGCTGAGCGGAAAGCAAAGCTGGATGCAATTGCTGAGAAGCAGAGACAGCGAGAAAGGGAATTAGAAGAGAAGGAACAACTGCGAAGAGAAGCGCTTCTTAGAAAACAAGAGCCTCTGCCTCGGCCAACTGACCCTGCTTCTGGTCCTCTATCTTCCGAGTCTGTTCCTGCTTCACCAGTTGCAGCAGCATCTGCTTCACCTGCTGCTGGTAAGTATGTGCCAAGGTTTCTCCGTGAGAGAAGTGAGGGCCAAAAGACAGCACCTGCTCCTGAGCCTGATCGGTGGGCAAGGCAGGATGAACGCCCTCCCCAATCTGGCAGTGATCGATGGCGAAGTGATGACCGTCGACCATCCTCTGGTGCTCCGAGGACATCTTTCTCATCTTCCTGGTCAAGGACGCGCAACTAACGCTGCTGACGCTTTCAGATCAGCAACGCAATATGCTGATCTGTGTTTTTTGACTGGACATACAGAAATTTGCACAGGACTTTGTCGTATCCAGTGGGGTTCCACTTCGGTTGCACTTGAATAATTTATATGTTCCAGTTGTTCGTCGTTGAGACAGCTATTTAAATATTTATCATTGACGCTACTGTTTCAATTCAGTAAAAAACAAACAAAAAATCAGCTGTTTTTATTGCTTCGTTTTAAATAATGGATGAGCCAGCCCTGTTGTTGTTTCCACGGGCAGCGTGCGCGCACAGTGAGGCGAGTACGAAGAGGAGCGACCTCGCCGCCGATCCCCTGAAAGCTAAAGGTGGGGTGGCAAATCCAGACTGCAGATTTCCGTGTCGGAGACTGAGTTGACACGGCGTCAAAGGGTGAGGAATCGGATCCCGCACGCGTGGGGCCCGATGCCTTCGTTCCCCGCCCGCCGCCTCTGGCTTTCGGCCCCGACACTGCGCTGGAACGGCAGGCTGCCTGCCTGTTCGTTGGCGTTGCCCGTTACGTACCCCGATCTGATACGTTACGGATCAAAATATTAATGGCGTTACAGTATTTGGCCACCAGATTATCGAGATATTCTCGAACATTCAAGAAAAAGTCATAATTTATTTATTTTTTAAAAAAAGGATTTCTTATAAATATCACCTAAACACATTTTCAATCTTAAACTATTCACTCACATATTTTCTTTCTCTATCCTCTTTTTTGTGAGTTGTATATATGTTTAATTACCATTATTTTGATTTATTAATCAATTAACACTATTGGTTCTAACATTATTATTGATTTATTAATCAATTAACACATTTTCAAGTGTTATCTTTTAGAAGCAGTGTTAAGAAATGGAAAAAAAAAATTATCTTGCAAATCTTCAAATACAATGTCTTCTTTTTCATGACATATCAAATCGTGTAAAAATAAAATTTGATACTGTTAAGAAATATTATCTTTTGTTCTTAGCAATTTTATTTTATTTTTTCACGTGTAAATGCTAAACAAGCTTCGCTAATGCTATGTTTACTTCATGAAACGGATGAAGAAAAAAAAGGAATCCCTGGGGAAAATAAATCCCTGGGGAGGAGAAAGGAAATCCCTCGCCGCAGGAAGAGTAAACGGAGGATTTACGTTCCGCAGGAGGCGACGAGGAGGGAGAGAAGAAGAAAGGCGGAGGCGTAGGCGGAGACGACGAGCAGCGGAGGCGGAGGCGACGAAGAAGAGAAGCGGCGACGGAGGTCTGGAGGCAGTCGATCGGCGGGATGGTGGCAGTCTGCATCGCGCCGTAGGCGTTCCAGCAGAAGGGGTCGTCGACGAGCTCCCCCTCGTGCGCCGGATCACCGCGTTTCAGGCCACTCTCCCGGTCACATTTGCCCCCTCGCCGGAGTTCCCGAACTCGTCGTGGTGCGTCGCCAGCGCGAAGTCGCCGAATCAGGCAGCGGTCGCATTTGCCCCCTCGCCGGAGTTCCCGAACTCGCCGTGGTGCGTCACCAGCGCGAAGCGCCGAATCAGGCGCGAGGTAGTCGTCGTTGCCGGTCACGGCGCAGCGGTCGAAGACGAAGCCGGTGGGAGGGGTGCGCCGGTGATAGAGGAGAAGAAGAGAAGAAATCGGCGAGATTTTTTTTTTATTTTTCGTCCGTCCGTCCGCGTTCCGCCCGATTTCGGGGTAACAGATTTTGGAGAAAAATTGATCCGC
This sequence comes from Curcuma longa, assembly GCF_044706935.1. Lineage (NCBI taxonomy): Eukaryota > Viridiplantae > Streptophyta > Magnoliopsida > Zingiberales > Zingiberaceae > Curcuma > Curcuma longa. Next base: position 25,518 of record NW_027431603.1, read on the forward strand.
GGACGGATGAAATTTCCTTTCCTTCCTAAAAACTTCGAGAGGTAAACGAGGGATGCATGCATGCAAAGGAAATCTTTCCGCGATTTCTCTTTCCGCACCTCCAAGTAAACTGGGCCTAAATGCATAGCCAAGTATGCGCCATCATTTTCAATGACTTATTTTACATATTTTAAATATTTTTGATGATATCCGAGATTATTTCCCAAGCGGTCGATCTCACTTCTCGACTGATCAATCTCATTCCCTGAATACCCTGTCACAGTAAGTTCCTTCCTTGATCACTCAACGTTTGCCCAATGACATCCCAATCGAGTTCGAGAAGACTACTTAGGACCAACATCCCCGAGCACTCAGCATCCATATAGCGATATCCTAATGGGGCTTTGGAAGACTGCTCAATATTGACATCCCTGAGCACTTAGTGTCCATCCTACAATCGATCCATTCGGACTCGAGGACACCCACTTGGAACTACCTAATTCAACACTCAACCTCAATTTTTGACAAGCTGACACCTTAGCGAAATGACTAGTGCATGTGGTGGACACGGATCATCCCACATGAAAATTCTTTAAGGCATATTTCAACGGTTGTCACCCTTGGTGTTTTAACCATCCCTCAAACGGACAACTCATGAACACGTAGAGCTAATAATTTGATCTCATTTTCTTTAAACACATTGCTATTCAATTAACTTTAATACAATACCAAATTTAATATAAAATTTTATATTTTGGATTTAAGTCAATCGAATCACAAATGAGTGTTGCCAATATAAATATAGGAATTGTTCCTTTTAATAGCTCGAGTTTGTGATTAGTCAATCAATTTTAAAAAACATTAATAATTCATTATATCATATATATATGACTTAATTCATTAGTTAAAGTTTATTAATAAATGTCATATATTTTTAAAAAATATACAATTAATTTTATGTTAATCTCATATAGTTCTTAACTCAAATGACATTACTCATTTATGTCACAATTAATATAATAAGATATGAATTACTACTCCTAATTACTAAGGATAAGTCAAAATCTAATAGATAACACAACATAAGTTGCCACCTGAAAACACAATATCATAAATAAATGCATCTCTTGGTCACAATTTGGTGTTCCTTTTAGATCAAAATATAATTTCATTATTCTATTATCCCGATCTACAAGATGATTGTGGAGTAATACTTCGCAAGACGAAAATTAAGTTTTCTAGTCTATTAAGAGTCACCAATTCCTAAGATAAAATCCTAAAATCTAAATCCTAAACTCTAAAAATTATTAATTATTAGCTAAATAGGATGTCAGTGGAGAAATTAACTAATTGAGAATAAAAAAAGGGAGCTTTGTTACCCTCCCTATACCTAAATATAGCGAGGATAATTTCCACAAATTAATTTTGTGTTGACTATTAGGTTAATGCTAAACTCGAGTCATCGTAATACTATGATCACACTAAATCCTTGAGGGTTCAAATAGAATTTGTGGGCTCTCCTATTTCACTTGACTTATAAGAGACACAACATTCAATGTCTAGTATATTAACCCTACAAAGAAACACACAACATTCAATATCATAACCCTATGGATCAAAGACAAACACACAACATTCAATAAAATGACCCTACAATACAATAGCATTTAATATAATGACCCTATGGGCCAAAGACATATATGCATATGTACACAAATATATTGAATAATCTAACCCTATGAATCAAAGGTGCACATATAAGCACATTCAATATTAATTATAACCCTATAGATCAAAGACATGCTCAAAAAACTCAAAACTAGCATACACTAGAATATTTAGTATATAATTCCATAGACACATAATTAAAAACAATCCATATCATGACCCTAGATCAAAGACACACATTCAATATTACAAACACACAAAATAACATTCAATGGAATAATACTACAAACCAACAACATATACAAGAACATTCACAAATATAGAAGAACATTTAATATAATAACTTTATGGACCAAGGACATATATTCCATATAATGAACCGATAAAACAACCCGTTGGAGACGCATATAAGAACATTCATTATAATAACCCTACATGAGGACCAAGGGCACATGCACACTCCCAAGATGATTAGTATGCACACACTAAAACATCAAACAACACACTACCAAAAAGATTTAGTATGTGTATAAACATCAAACATACGCAAGAACATTCAATATAATAAACTTATGGACAAAGGAAGATTTAGTATAACAACCTTCTAGGTGGGTGCAATCCTTGTGCAAAGAACTTGTTGTCCAATAATAGTGCCACCAATGCTAAAAGGGGAGGTCCAAAGAAAACTAGGAGACTTAAAGCACATCTAAATATATCTCAAAGGAAGAAAATACTTTAAATTGCAAGCGATGAAAAGACCTTCATGTCATAAATCCTAAACTATGATGCACCTTTGATGCACACCTTGAGCTAGAGTGACATATTTGAATGTTGAATGTGGAACCACAACTATTCTAGTAATGAGTACTAGAAACAAATTCTTGTTACAATAAATGAATAGAAAGGTGTAAATATGGCATGCACATCGTAGAAGAATTTTGCTCATGAGAGTGATTTTATTTAGCAATACTGTTGAAATTGCTCACCCTTCAACTATATATGACTTGAGAACTAAAGGCTAATTAGGCCCAATAATGTTCCTAAGATATCAAGCAATTATTGCCCAATAAGATTATTAATGTTCTCTTAGTTAATCACCCTAATGATTTGATGTCAATGACACTTGATATTGATCGCCATGACAAGGCCAATCCCATTTAGCACCATAGGTATCAATTGACAACTATTGCTTATCTTATCCTTTCTTGTGCTCCTACCAATGTTAAGGTCATTAATTGTGATGGTTAATCCTATCCTTAGCTATAACATACTCATATAAGGTTGATCAACTTGGGGGTGCAAAAGTTTGAATGACTTGTTTACATGAGACAAGATCCAACTTGCAACTTTGTAGATTTGAATTTAAGTTAAACAGATTGAGTCATAAAGAGTCAATCACTTTTTATTTCAAACTAATAGAGTCATTGTCAATTTACTTGTCTAAATAAGACCAACTTTAATCTATTTACAAATTAATGTATATTATTTTATGCACTGTCAATTTTCTTTTTATTTTGTATTAATTAGGTACCATGTTAAAGTCACAGTGAACTTGTAATTATGAACTTATTTGTGTTTGTGGTTTATATGAATGATTGCATAAAATTTTCAACTTTATGATTGTGACATCATTTCATGTTAATTATATGCCTACCTACACATATATGTTTGGATTTTAATTAAACAGGTCATTTTTGCATGATTCAACTCGAATACTAACATGCTCATTTAAAAGGAACATATAACAAGGCACACTTTGAATCTTGAATTAAATTAAATGAATCATTAGCTCAACTTTAAACTAACTAAGGAGGAAAGGTAAAGACAAAGAAAACCTAAATACCTATTTAATTTCTCTTGCTTCTTGGAAGATGATGAATAAAAATTCTGGTCTCTCTCTTTCGTCTCTAGAAGTTATAGCAACTGATGGGACATCATTGGTCTCTAGTTGTTGATATGGTAAAGAAATATCCCCAATAAAAAATCATAGACATTTTCAATTGCCCTACTAAAGAACAACAAACAAAAACTATCAGTATAGTCTCTACACCCACTGTATATAGTTTTTCTCACTCATATCACATTGTAATATTTCCTGCTTATTTCTGTATAAACACAATAATGGCTTCACATATTTAAGGCATATCTACCTTTTCAAGGAAGCAGTCTAAGCTTCGACAAGACCAGACGTCGCTTCACACTCTACTCCATTCAATACAAGCAGACATAATTCCTCTCACAATCTCTCGTGCCCCACCGAGACTGGAGCTGCTAGCAAGCTCCACTTTGGACAGTAGATAGAGCATAGTGTTTCTAAAAAGATTTAGGTTCTAACAAGTTGAGAACTAGTTGGAAGAAGCTAGGCACTTCCAAATAAGTTTAGACACTACTGTAGTTCCTGGCTTCATCATTCGATCAGCTGTGGAAAAGTATGAGGAAGTGAAGTGAGAGAGTGAGGGCAGTTGGTGGATTTGGACAGACGCACAAGAATGGTTTCAGGGATATTACTAAAAAAAGACAAGCTGATAAAAAAAATTACAGATTGTGGAGAGAGAGAAGAATTGAAGGAGAAGAAGATCAAATAAGAGGGAGGCCTGCAACTGCTTCTTTTAATTTTTTTTTCAGTGGCAGAAGCTGAGAGGAAGAGGATTACAGGAAGACGAGCGCACGTGTGGTTTCTGAGGAAGACCAGGTTTCGATTCGGCCGCATTTGTAGGGGGACCAAGACATGATGGATTTCTCTTCTCGATCTCCCAACGCAGCATTATGTAAACCTAGTACTTCATTCAAGAAGAATCCTAAATTAACTTATTAACCTCCCCAAAAGAAGCAAAAATATATTCAATGTTTCTTGTTAGTGGTCGGCTGCAATGCTCTTCCTAATTGGGAAAAGAAATGGATTTGTTTGTCCTCGTTTGGCAGTTGAAATGATCGATGATCGACTGAGGAAGAGTGTGATAGATGAGCAGATAAGTAATTACATTCAATTCAACTGAAAGAGGTTCGATCGAGAGAAGACTTATAAGAGTCGTCGTCTCTCTCCTCCTCGTCAAATACTAGTTAACAGAGTGAGGAGTGGCGATCAAGGAGTGGAGGAGCTTCTCACCAGGGGAGCGGCGGCGCCGGAACCGTCGCCAGAGGAAGACTCGCCGCCGGCGGCGGCAGAGGATGAGGTGGCCTGCGTTGGGCGTTTGCGCTTCTTTTTCTCGTAGGGGATGCCTCGCGCCTTCGCCTGGCTCTCGCGGACGTCGCGGAGGAAGATGCGGACGGCGCGGGCGGCGAAGGGGTTGGTCTCCGGGGTGCCGCCGGACTCCTCGTAGGCTGCGCGGAGGCGGCCGATGAGGGCGTCGAGGGAGCCCCAGGCCTGGCGGAGCGGGCAGGCGCAGGGGCCCGGCGGGTTCGGGTGGCCGTAGAAGACGCACCCGGCGCCGTGCACCTTCGTCTTCCCGAACTGGTCCAGGTACCGCAGGAACTCGATGACGTGTGCGCCGCTGCACCGCGCCAGCGCCAGCGGCGGCTTGTGGTTCCGCAGGTACGTCAGGAACGTGTTCCAATCCCGCCTCTTCTGCGACTCGTACCGACTCGGCTGCTGCCCCGCCGCCGCCTGACCTCCTGACGACGTTGCGCCGCCCTCGCCGGCCGCCGAATCCATGACACCTGCTCCTTAAAGCTATTCTTTAGAGGAGGAATTAAAAAGCAAAAAGGAAAAAAATAGCAGAAGCAGCAGGAAGAGGAAGAGGAGGAGGAGGAGGAGGAGGAGGAGGGAGAGGTGGGAGTACTGGTTCACGTGGTGGCCCTGGGGGACACAGGCCTCAGAGGAGCTGAGCGGTGGAATAGTGAGCGCTGCAGGGAGAAGGAAAAGAAAATTAATTAATTAAATAAATAATATTTATAACATTATTTTATTAAAAAACACTTATTTGAAATTGTGAAAATGCTTTTCAATTAAAAGGTAGAAAATATACGGAACAGATTAAGTGAATAAGGGTTATAATTTCGAAATAATATCTTTTTTATAATGATTAATTATAATTTTTAATTTATTTTTTTATAAATCATCCCATGATTAATTTTAACAAATTCTTTTATTGAAATATTGAAAAAAATATCAATAGAAGGTTATATTAAAGTTGAAAATTTTAAAGTGATGAAATCTAAATGATAAATTTAATAAATTTAATAAGGATCGAACATCAGACGAAGCTCAAGTAATGCCTTTCTTGTAATGGTTAATCATAATTTTTTGATTTATCTCTTCATAGCTAGTTGCGGAACTAATTGTGTAAGTCGGTTGGGACGATGGATTCTATTTTTTATTGAAGTGCTAAAAAATATTAATAGAATGTTATATTAAAGTTGAAAAACTTAAAGTGATGAAACCTAAATGATAAATTTAATGGATTTAGTGTGATTTTTTTTTGTAAAATTTCAATCTCATAAATAGTCATCAAAAAGCTCCTAAATAGACATAAAGTCATGACATTGAACTGCAATATTTTAAAATTATTTAAACTAAATAAATGTAAGGATATATTTTAGCTTTTTCAAGGTAAAGATAATTTTTTAGAAATAAGCATTAAATTATATTTTATAAATTTATTGCCTAAACACATCTTGATATTCTAACATTATAAAATAATTTGATCATTTCTCTTCCTATACTTTTTCTCTTATTATTTTCCCATCATTTATAACGTTTTATAATCTTCTTCAAATATCGTTTTCAAAGACAATTGAAAATATATAGGGAAAAAATGATGTTCACATATTCTTTATTTTATTCAATTTAATCTTTTAAAGCTAATTATCTATTCTATAAAAAAATTGTTAATCTGCATCGACCAGCAATTCTTTGATAAAAAATTCTAAATAACTTTCTCCTTATATATATATATTCTACAATCGATTTTCATTATTCAAGGCACAAAGTATGGATCATTAGTTGAGTGACTTTTTTTAGTCCTAGGGCAATAATGCAATGTTAAAGTGCTTAATGATTTACTCAAGTATCTACGATTCTAATTTCAACTATGGCGTTTTGTAGGATAATCTTAATTATGATACATTTTAGGATATTTTCCTCTAGTAAAATGAAAAATTGAAACGTTGGCTCGTGAACAAGTTTAGTGTTTGTTTTGATAAGACTTTGTTTATTTTTGTTCAATACTCATAAGATCAATTAAATAAATAAACTTATGTTAGTGAATAAATTTGATGTTCGATTTGATAAGAACTTATTTATCTTCATTCAAAACATATAAAATTAATTAAATAAATAAGTTTCAACTAACATATTAAATAAAGAAAGAATTTGTATTATCAAACTCAATAAACAATGAAACAAGTTTAAAATATAAAAATTCAAACAATCAAACAAGCTTTGATTTGTGAGTTCAATAACATCTAAATAAACTAAGCTCAAGTCAAACTTAAACCAAGCTCAAGCTAAAAAAAATCATTTTAAAAACTTCATTCATTTTAGGCTCAGCACGGTTTGACTTGATTACCTTATCAAAAAAGTTTAAACACCTTAAAGTTTGATTCGACTCGATTTATTTACAATCTTACCTGTACATTTTCATATTCATCCTGATCATCAATAGAAAACTTCTATGGTGCTAAACTGATCAATTTTAAGATTAATCGGATCGAAAAATTAGATATTTAAATTATAAAAAAATTGAATATTTTTAAATTTTAAGATAACTAGCTTAGACTTTGATTGCCAAGTAGAAAATTAAATCCGTTAAGTTGGCATTCATGAAAAACAAAAAAAAAGTTGCATCAGTTCTTCAATACTGTTTTTATTGTACTTTGTGGTTCACTTCTTTAATATTTAGTATTCAAGAAAAACAGGTGAGGGCATTTAGTATTAAAGTGGAGAAGCATTTAAAGATCCTTTAAGCAGCGTTTCCTCGCTCACGATTAGATCTGTTATACATCGTAGAAAGCTAGACATGGCCACTCCAAATCATTTAGCTCGATCGATCGATAGATCGTCAGCGAAAAGTCGTCGTCCCACTGCACGAACAATCACGTCCAAGTTAATCCCAACTCCGCAGCACAGTACTGTTCCTGCTGCGCATCGTCACCCCTGTCACTTCGTGTACGACGACCCGCAATCTTTTCTTCTGGTCACTCAAATCTCCAAAAGCAGCACGCACAGCGGCGCGTAGTCTTCCGTTGAAGTGACGCGGCATGAAATCTTCCTGCCCTCTCCTCTTCTTTCCTGCGTCTGCTGATGATGATGGTGCTGATGCCGATGTGCCATCTGTTGCTCACAGTGCCTCCACCGCATGGCCATCCTTGCGACACTGCTCCGGCACAGTGCGTGAGAGCAACCCTCGCGATGTTACGTTGTTTTCAATCCGATGGCTTCTTTCGTGAGTGACGACAGGCCCCGGATATTCTTCCAAATAAAGCATTATTATCTATGTACGATCGAGTTAATCCGATTCAGTCAACGTGACACTGGGGGCCGGCCGGCCAGGCACGCTCCGATCCTCTCAAATATGTGAGTCAAGCTTTGTAAGAATTTGCTTCAGTATCTATCTTTCTATCTTTATCGTACTGTTTGTGTGATGTGGCGCCAACAAGTAGAAGTGCGGTGATAAGTATTATTGGGCCACTTGACCGGCCCAATATTGATTGAAGCCCCCAATAAAATTTTATAGCGGCAATTCATGTAATTATATATATAGAGAGAGAAAAAGAAAGAGAGAGAAATGATATCCTGTGTGATAAATTTCTACGCGCTCGTGAGCGACACCACCGATCCATGGCTATTGCCGCCGCCCTCGCCGCGCCGTCCAGCCACCGCCGGCCTCTCCCTCGGGCGTGATCGATGCGCAGCTCGCCGGCGCTTCGTCCGCGCGTCAGATTCCGATCGGATAGTGGCCAGAATCCGACATAATTTGGTCGAAAACAGTCAAATCACGCGGCCCCCCACTGCGCGGCCACTGTCGATGGTGATCGAGCCAGATTTCGGCCAAATCGCGGTCGAAGACTGGTCGAGGAAGGGCCGGCGTCGCACGTTGGTCCTTCCTCGGTTGGTCTCCAGGCCGCGATTCGGTCGGAATCCGGTCCGATCGCCGTCGACAGTGGTCGCGCAGTGGGGGGCAGCGTGATTTGGTTATTTCCGACCAAATTATGCTGGATTCCGGCCACCATCCGATCGGAATCCGACGACGGACGAAGCGCATGGCGAGCTGCGCGTCGATCGCGATTCGACCGGCGGCCGGCGGTGGTCGGACGGCGCGACAAGGGTGGCGACAGTGGCGGTAGGTCGACGGTGTCGCGCACGAGCACGCACGAATCCGTCGCGCAGGATATCATTTTGTGTATATATATATATATATATATATATATATATATATATATAGTTTAGAGGTTAAGTTATAGTATTAAGCGCAAATAAAATTTTAATTGCTCACATGGTGTGTCTGTTTATTATTTCACAGTTCTTATTTGACACATTCTGTGAGCAATTAAATTTTTTTTATTTTAAATTTTTATATGTTTAATATTATAATCCAACCTCTAAACTTTAAAGAAATAATCTTAAATCACTTAATCATAAATTTAAAAAATAAATAAATATTAAAATAAAAAATAATACTGTTATTATTTTAGACGCCTTGAACACTATACCGGAAACCTGAAATCTTCTGTCACAACGTAGGTATCAGAATTTTGATAGGTTAAAATTTGAATTGTAACCTACAATGGATGAGATTTGAACTCTATCTAAGAAATCCCTCATTATCTAAGAAATCTTTCCCATCTCTTACGTTGAACCAGGGCAATTATATCGTATTCAATTATTTAAATTTTAAATGATATTACTCGTCAATTTTATTATCCGAAACGTTGAATTAGAAGTGATTTAATTGATACATCGATTATCTATCGAGCGGCGTCGATCTCCTGGAGGAGCGCCACCGTGCCGGCGTCGACCTCCTCCAGCCCCGGCCTTAGCTCCTCCAACTCCCCGGCCGCCGCTGGCAGGGGGAAGGACGCCGGCAGGGAGGCTGGAGAGGAGGTCTGGACCTTGAAGGCGACGGCCGGCGGAGGCGGTCTGGAGAGAGTTAGGCCCTCCCCTGCTAGTTTGTCAGGAAATAATAATCATTTAAAAAATATATAAGGGCTCACACATCACAAACTCATGATTAATTAATCTTAATGCTTGATTAATTAGTACAAGTGTTTAGGTGAGGTGCATGAGCACCCAGAAGAGATGCTCGTGGACCGTGATATCTCAACTCTCACAAATTCTTATTATTATTATCAGAATGCGGAATGCTTTCTTATAGATCTAATTAATCCGATCAAGGATTCATGGAGACAGACAGACAGACACCTTCGACGTTCATAGGCCAGGTTCTTGTGTACATGTCCTTATATGCATGTCTGCATCGAAAACACAGACTGTTGATGGTTGACCTTTGCAGGCTTTAAGGTTTTCACCAAATCAAGCATTGAATATTCTCACATGCCCCTCTTGAGCTTAGTTTTGGCCATTTATTAATTAACAGAGCTACACCTCGAAGCCATATCACATGTTTTGCATGATTGCTCGATCGGCATGAACAGGAGCATGAATAGTACTCATGCAAGATGACCTCTTGCTGGAGATTCATTTCGGTTCTACATGCATTGGATGAGATCTGTTCATCATATTTGGATTTATATAAACACTTACTAGCTTCAACCAAAGATCATTTGTCCTTAGAAAGAAAATAATTAGTAATTCAACTTGACATGTAGCTAGTATCCACTTATATATATGTGTGATGAGCCAAGGAGAGTGCCTAGATATTAATTAATTTCAAGTAGACTTCATAAAAGGATTTTCTTTGGTTGGCAAGATCAATTTGATGCAGAGACCACCTTTAGAATGGTATTTGCAACAACTATTCCGAACCAATATTCTTGCACAAGCTGCTACTTTCATCCCAAAATTCTCATGGACCAAAATCATGATGATTATTGCAATGGTATTTCTGTCACACTTTGCAATAATATTCCTTGTCGTAAAAGTTTCCTGCAGCAAATAACAACTGTTGTGATGCTGTTTTTCCCCATTGCAGTTGGATGTTTGACAAAGGGCTCATCTTCAAGGTTTGTTGCCGTGATAAAATACCCTTTTCTTAAATGCCATTCAAACTTCCAGGCAATGATTAAATCTACTATCGATTTATCCCTACAACCTAGAGCTATAGGTTAGGTTTAAAGCTACATATCAAACAAGACCCTGGAAGTCAAGCAAGTTGAAACCCATTGACAGTGGTCCACTGCTCTTCAATTCTTCAAGAGTTCTTATATTTGACCAAGACTAGATCGCTTTAAGGAGATAAAGCTGAGTGTTCCAATGATCAATCGCCAAAAACCTCCTAATTCTCAATTAATGTTTTACAATCTGACCTGTTCATGGCGTGAAACACGTACGTACGTATGCAGTTTCTTCTGATAGATTTACTGAATCCAACTGATCGATCGTCGCAGCTAGCAGTAGTGCGTGAGACAGAATTTCATACAACAACTCCGTGACTCCTTATCCGAGAATATAATTGTTCTGTGTTTTATATATATCAAGGTCCCCCCTCGCCGACAGTTCACCTCAAGATCAGGACCAGAGAGTTAACCCCTTTCTCCTCCATTTTCATGGTACATGATCGGTGCCATCTGAAAAACTACTGCATGCATGGTATTTTGCCATTTAATTGATCCTAAATCCGCCCTCGCATGCATGATCGCATATATGCATCATCCAACAAATATATTTAATCTTGGCACACCTACATGCCCTTAATCTAGACCCTTCACCCATAAACAAAAGAAAAAGATTGTCTCTTTGTTCTAGCTAGGGTTAGGTTGTTTGTCTCACAAACCCGTGGAATTTCAGCAGCCTGATGACCTCACTTCATTTAATTCCTTCTCTGAATTCTAGCAAGAATTCAAGCGACGGAGGCGCCCCCTTTGTTCGTGGTTAACCTAATTCTCTGAGGGGGAGAGGAAGGAAGGGCAGGCTTTCTTTGGCAGTGGGCTGCCATGGCAAGTAGCGGAGAGGAGACATCCATCAGCCCTTTGAAAAGCAGCACGGAGGAGCTCCGAGGAGGAGGTGACCGTGAAGAAAACGGAGGGAGCTCGAGCAACAGCACGGTCGAGGAGAGCGATCACCATCGGAGGATCGCCGGAGTGCGCCAGTACGTCAGATCAAAGAACCCCAGGCTTCGGTGGACGCCCGATTTGCACCTTTGCTTCGTTCGCGCAGTCGAGAGGCTCGGTGGCAAAGCCAGTGAGTTCTTCGGTTTCTTGACCTAAATCTATATATATATGCAACCTCTGATTTGATCTTGTTAATCAAACGTGCATAGGAGCAACACCAAAGCTGGTTCTTCAACTGATGAATGTAAAGGGCCTCAGCATAGCTCATATCAAGAGTCATCTGCAGGTTTTTTTCCTATTATTATTAGATATCAACAATAAATAATCAAACTGTTTCTTCAAATGAACAATGATAAATCATTTGCTTGTTTACAGATGTATAGAAGCCAGAAGCTGGATGATTACGGTCAAGGTAAACATCTTCTTTCTTCTTAATTATCAGTCATTAAATTAAGTTTCAGAGGAATATATAGTTGATTCTGGTTAATTGATTAAATAAATATTCCAGTCATGGAGCATCCACAAATTCTACATACATGTTATAACAGCTCGAGGTACTTAAAAACTCTTGCTCCTGAAACAAAATTCAAGCATAATTTAGTTTAGTGATCAAACAAATCTCCATGATCATTCAGGATAATGCTTTTCACTCCAATTTGCAGATCAGATGAGTTGCCTTGGAGCAACCACAGGTATTGGATATTCCAAAATCAAGTCCTGGGAAGGGCCATGAGTGATGCTGCTACAAGTACAACCATTGCCAGTGGATTAAGATATTGTAATTTGGCAGCAAATCCAAGCTCCCAAAAAGACACAGAAGCCATTGCTCAACATGTTCAAGAGGGAAGCCAGGAGCCTGATCTCACTCTTTCTCTAAGTATTGGATTATCAAAGGAGGATAAAAGACCGAAATCATTTCGAAGAAGAGACAGTGACAGATCATAGCAAGTTAGCACTCTCTTTGTTTACTTCATCTTCTTCAAAACAGGTGACATGATGCATGCCAAGGAAGAATCATATCCAAACCTGAGTCAGCAGGTTAGGAGAAGAGATTAATTAATTAATCAATCAATCAACCAATCAATTAATTAGAGCTTGAATGAGTAGCAAGTACTATGGATCTGACTGCATGATCGATCACAATGCAATGAGATGCTTAGTACTTTACTTCTTTTCTCTTTTAACTTGCATTTATAATGTATATTGTGCATTATAGTACCTTACAATAGGATAACAGATAGATCAATAGATCAACTGCCTGTGTACGAGTATGAATTAAATGGCATGAAATTGATGAGATGTAAATAAATTATTATGTTTAGTTCTGCTCTCCTTGTGTGCCATGCATGTAGTTGTTAAGAAGATTGACTAATTGGTGTTTGGTCCTTAAATTTGTCTTTGATTTTGTAGTGCATTTTTCCTGGCTTATATATTTGTGGTCGAAATGAAATGGTCGGTTCAATTAGGTGAAGTTTGTTTCTAGTATAATAATTATATTGATGCAAGTGACATAGATGATGGGGCTTCTTCTAGGGTAAAGGTCAACAGTCAAGCGAAGGTCGGGGTTTAGGTTGACTTGGCAAAACGAGTCAACATGAATCCGGGAGAAATGATCCCACCAGGGTGAGATAGCTGTCGTTTCCGGCTCGGGCTGTACTTCGGGCTCAACATGGGTTCAGTCCTAGACCTCACTTGGACCTCCAAAGCAATCTCGTCCGTCCAAAGCCTCATCTCGATTGTCTCGTCTCGGCCATTTCGATCTTACCATCTCGATCTTAACCATCTCGGTCTCGGCCGCCTCGTCTAGGCCATCTCATCTTTGCCATACCACCTCATCTGGCTCCGTCCTATGACTCACTTTTACGTCTTCTGTGAATCACTGTTTTATATGGACCTACTAAAGGGAAACCCGAATATTCTCATGGACACGCGGTGGTTAAAGAATACTAGACGGTTACAGAGATTGTCAGACCTGGTCCCCTCGGATATCTTTTTTTTTTGCATATAAGGCCAAAAGAAAATGACTATCGGATCTGGTCCCCTCGTTTCTATAATGGTGTCATCCCATCCGACGTGGAGATGCCCTTAGCAAAGCTATAAAAAGCTCTAATACACAGTTTTATTCCAGGTTCAACTCTGAAAACTCTTCTGGCATCATTTTTTTTTTGTCTACATTCCATTCCTTCAGAAGAACTCTAACTTGAGTGTCGGAGTGGTCTACCAGGACTCTCCGACATCATTCTTACCTCCTGTTGAAGCATATTTTAGGTCATCATCATCTTCTTCTTTAATTCCGCTAGGAAATCATGCACGTTAAATCGTTCATTGACTAATGGTTTGACCATTCGCTGTGTTTAACAGGAACAATGAATATTATAGAAGTATTTGTTTCTTTAAAATAATTCACGTAATTTATATATATCACCCTTTTTGTTAATTTAGGTCATTGATGTTTATGTATTTTGCATGACATATTTAAGGTTTTGTATGTATATATCCTGATTAGTTAATTTATTGATGAAGCTAGGGATATTTAGAAATAACTTTGATATATAAATCCATCTTATGAACTAAGAAAAATGATATATGATTTTTTTTATTGTCACGTAGTTATAAAAGTAATTACTGTATATGAGTAATCAGTTAATTATGTTATTAGCTATTATATATTTGTCATTTGAAGGAATAAAATAGATTGATTAGAATGATAAATGCATCAGATCAATCAATCGGTATTTTCTCTTGATATATTTAATTAGTTCATGCTTTAGATGACTAATCATACTTTCATTTTAAATTATAAGTTTCTTTTTATCATTTTATTATATTTTAATGTAATATTATAAACACATGATTAAAAAAAATTGAGCAGTTATAAGATTTAATATGTACCTTGAGAAAATTCAATTACAATAAAAATCAAATAAACTCCCTTAATCTTTTGCTAAACTTCTCTCTTTTTGATATTATTGAAAGAAAAGTAAAAAAAATGATGTCACTAATAGAAATCATAGTCATTGTGAAATTCTAATCATCACCCCAAAAATCATCTCAAAATCCTAAAAAAATATATAATTTATTGAACAACTTGGGACTTAATATTAATATTGACCGATTAAGCTTCAAATTAAAGGTGATGAAACCCATTAATCTCTAGGATAATTATGTATTATTCAATGCACTCTAAGGTAATATTGAAAATTTTAATGGTAAAAAAAAAATAGATAATTTTTTTTTGTATATTCAGATTTACACCATTGTAAATATATATATACAGGGGTATAATAATTAAAATTTATTTTGAAGATAGAAAAGAAAAAATCATATCCTAATTGATATCTCAATTAATTTTATATAAAACAGAAATAAAATTAAATTATTAAAGAAATCAAAAAGATAATAATAAATAAAATCTTTACTTTAATAAATATTGTTAATGATCTTTCTTATATCAAATCACTCCACTGAAGAAATTTATCATATGCGAACCAACTCAATTATTTTTGCTTGAAAGTGATTCTTTCGGTATTTGCTCTATGCAACTAAGACACTCATTCAAATTTATCATATCTTATTCATTTGAATAACATAAAAAAGATAATTTGGTATATGA
Source organism: Curcuma longa (assembly GCF_044706935.1). Lineage (NCBI taxonomy): Eukaryota > Viridiplantae > Streptophyta > Magnoliopsida > Zingiberales > Zingiberaceae > Curcuma > Curcuma longa. The sequence continues at coordinate 40,945 of NW_027431603.1, forward strand.
AGCTCCCGTCAATATAAAATCCTAGAGAAGGATCGAACTACATTAAATATATTGTACATAATCTTATCATAGCAAAATGTTATTTTTGTGACTCTAATTCGTGATCAGAAAATTATACGATAATAATTTTACTGTTACATTAAGATTCATCTTTTTGAATACTATATAATAATTTTTTTTATTATCTCGTATAAAGTCACCTCACATCTTCTGCCAATTAGATGATCTTCATAAAAAGATCAAACAAGCCGCACAATTAAATAATGAATCTCTATGTCAAGTCGAGATCTTTTCCCCAACCTTGACTAACTCATGCCAAAGGTCATGCATTGTGTTCAAATGCTCCATCAAACATTGTCATATGCTATATAGTTTATATCTCTCTCTTAATATGGATCTAATTAGTTAATGACACTAGCCTCATTATATATCTTCCATCTCTATATAACACCTCGTGTCGTAATTTCACTAGCCATTATATAAACAACATTATCCACAAAATCTAAGTTGATGGTATTGACTATCTATATTCTATCAACTACCAAAATCAATGGTTTGATCCTCTCAATCAAATAGAGTATTGTATCTATAGTTGTGATGCCCCTAATCATCATTAAAAAAATAAATAAATAGATTGCTCATCACAAAAAGAAACTAAAAAAATCATAAAGAACATTTATAATAACATTGGATAGTGGAATAGAAAACCTCATAGAAGATAGGTCACTGAGTTGCAAAAATAGCATAAGAATATGATGAGAAACTTGTGCTCATCAAAGTCAAATGTTGCAGGCACACCAGTCACAGTAAAGAAAATGACAACCAATCTCTTAAGCCAGTAGAGTAGATCAAATGGAACACGGAAAATAAAGGAGAAGTGGCATTACCAAGAGAACTCTATAGTGAAGACAAAATTCACATGAACATGTTTGTGTCACCAACAAGAGCAGAAAGAGTAAGAAAATCAACACTTTCACCAAGGACAATTAGTCGGCTTCTGGTTCCTTCAGTTTCTAACAATCCAATGAAATTCAGAAAGGAACAGCGAGTTAGATCCTGTTGTTTGAATGAGCAAAAAACATTGGAAGGAAACAAAAAAGTGGAAGAAACAGAAAGCAAAGAGACAAACAACTTGAGTTAATGTTCTTGCAGATGCTTTGGACAACTCACACCATGTCTCATTTCCTGGGAATGAACAAAATCAGAACCTAGACCATGGAACTTCAAATATATAGATCTATCTCAAAATTTACGTGTACCATTGAGAAAGACATTTACCAAGCTATCGACATTAAACATTCATCGCCGATATAGATTTCATCAATGTCAAATGCATACCAAAAAACCAATGATTTCACACGCAATGACAAGAATTTTACTTTGAATGAATGTACAAATTTCTCAAAGAGAGCAAAACCAAAATAACTTTCATATTTTCTGATCAAGGCGCATCAACCTTTAAGAGCAATTCCAACCAATACATCAAAAATCCAAATTTGATGTCAAAATTGCACCATTCCTCTCCAACCCATACCCCAAAATACATCATCAAATTTGATGATGTCGTTTACTCCTTTTTTTATTATTATATTATATAATTAAATATAAATATAAAATTAAATATAAAATAATATATTATTGTATTTAAAAATAAATACAATATATATTATGATATTGACTGTAAAAATTCACAAGATTCTGAGATTCTTGATCTTCACCTTTCCAATATCATAATTATTTGAGTGCAACGGGGAATGATTTTCCTGAATATTAGTATTGTAATATTATTTAAGTTATTTTATTTATATATGTTTTATTTGTATTTATTTGTTAGATTTAAGTATCTCAGTATTGTTTTTATTTGTATCCCTAAATATTTTTAAGTTTACGTGTATTGTACTCCTTATGTATTTGAGTGATTATTAGTAATATTTTGAATTTGTGTCAGTACGATTTTTATTTTGTATATTAACATAATAGATGATACATTTTACATGTATGCATATTAAATTTTTAAATATTTTATTATATATGCTTTTAAATTAGTTAAATAATGTATAAATATAATTATAATTAAAATATATTATATATATTATAAATAAAATTTATAATAAATTAAATCTTTGTAAATATGCATAATAAAATTAAAATGTGTTGTTATATACATTTAATTTATATTTATAATAAATAATTAATATTACTATAAATAATGAGGAAAAAATTAATAATTATAAATTTATTTTTATTTATGATATTTAATAATATATATTGTATTTGTTTTTAAATATAATAATATATATTATTTTTTATTTATTTTTATATTTATATTTGATTATATAATATAATAATAATAATAAAAGAGTAAACGGCATCATCAAATTTGGTGATGCTACAGTGCATCACCAAAGATGACGTATTTTGAAGTATGGATTGGAGAGAAATGGTGCAATTTTAACACCAAATTTGGATTTTTAGTGTATTGGTTGGAATTGCCCTTAGAAGGTTCCTCGGCTTTAGTCTCTGTTTCCTTTTTTTCTTCTGGCTTCACAACAGCAACAGAAGCATTTCAGCTTCAGTTACATCCACGCTTAATTTGCGTAATTGTCCAGCAGCATCTGACACATCCTTGCTATTTTCTTCTTCTTTACCAGACAACTCAGTGATGCCTTCAACCATCTCCATGGATTTCTTGCAGTCTGTAGTGATCGAGCAAAAAGCATAGAACCAAAAGATGAGAATTGGTGAAGAGAGACCAGAATTGAGCAACAATTCAAAGTATGAATAGATGCTGGCATCATTTCGACAAGGTGTAAACTGAACCAGTTTGACACAAGTGGAATATTTCTCTCTTGTGCTATTCACAGTTGCATGCGTTAGCTGCTACAAACTGACTCCACTGGAGTGGCAATTGAATCCAACCACTACTATCTTAAAATAGAGAAACTATATGCTAAAATTCCCTGTCAAATTACTAATTCAGCCTTTTACATAATCACATTAATATTGTCTTCATATTAACAGGATCAATCATCTGAACTAGTCCATCAATGATGTTACACGATTAAAGGTAGAAATGGAACTTGAATGAAACCATTTTAAATCAAGTGTTATTGAACAGAAAGTAGTAAGATATATTTATAATCCACATAAAATAAAAATAAGTAAATAAATACATAATCCACTGGCGCCTTAAAAGTGTTTACTTAATCTGGAAATCATACTCAAATACTTAAATATTGATTTAATAATTTAATATCACATATTCAATAAACTATACAAAATCTTGAATGCTATAAAGTTGACAAATATATAGAAATTTAGATATTGCTTTCACAATTTGTTTAACTAATTCATATTTTTTATTAAATGCATATGATAGTAAATGTTTTTATTATTACAATAGCATGAAATTATGTAATATAATATTCTTAAATATTTACACTACAACAATATCAAGTTGTGAACCTCACCCCCTTAGTGTCTGTAACATTAGATTTTATCTGACTATTAAATTCAAATCTATGTAAGGCAATCATATCCAAAATCTTTGCTCGATTCAATTTGTCTAACTAATATTTTCTACTTATATTTCAGAAAAACAGCTTAAGTGATGTAGCAGCAATTATATTAAAAAAAATAGCTTTGAGATTGGGAGCTAGTTGCATTTGCAAAATGAATGATCACACAATAAACATCTTGTTTCAACAAAAAGCTAATGCCTATTGGGATCAACTAAAAAAAGAGTAAGCAATATGGTAGAGTGTGATCCATTATTTAGAGTCATATAGATAAGAGGCTAGTAGTCGATAGCCCTCATTTTTTCAACCCTCCAAATCCGCAAACGATGAAGGAAAGAAAGCTAGCAGGTGATGGGATTAGTATTTTACATGATGACCCATCCATATTTTTCCCTATCACTAAGTCATCCATCTCCACTCCTTTGGAGATCCTCTTTCCCTTGCCCTCAGTCTCTTTAAATTACTCTCCTCTCATTTTCCTTCCAAGAGAAACTCTTAAACACTCCTAAAAGCACTTTGGAAAGCTCTCTCATAACCCTATAAAGCTACTTGGGTGGATGATCAAGGAGATGGATGGCAGGGCATACTTACTTTTGATGTGCCTAAGAGGAGATGGATCAAAGAGTGGGTGGACAAACATGGTATACAAAATTTGGCATTAATGATTAGAACACAGTGTACAAAATTTAAATACAAATATTCATTGCATTTAATCAACAAGATTAGTGAAATCAGAATCAATAGAAAAAACAACAACATGAGAACATTTTGTATAAGACAACAAAAAATATTCAAAAACCTCAAGTAGAGATGCATGATTCATCAAATACCAATGTGCAAAAACAAAACATAACAAGTAAGAAATTTTGATTAATCATATAAAATATCATGATAGTATTATAAGGTTCATATCATAGAATAATAAAAAAATATTAGATTATTATTTATTACTATGCACACTATGTATGCTGGAAAAGTAAATAAAATAATATATAATACCAAAAACTAATATCAATAGTTAATCCATTATTTATTAAACCAATCATTGATTAACAACCCATGTTATAGGATTAGTATGGTTCTTCACTCCATTACATCTGAATAGGCTTTTTAAAGGATGAAGGATGATAAGGCCATTGTTGAGAGAGAAAGGTTGTCCCATCTCTCAATTGAGAATAATCTTTCACGATCTATATCTGAGAGTGATGGAAGTGGTAGTCTGTTTAGCAAGCAACGGATAGCAAGCATTACTAGAACCGGACATGGATTCCCGAGCTCATCGCAAATTTTGAGCTCCTGGTGGGATTCGTGGGAGTGATGAAAAATCTATCCACCTATTCATCCACATTTCTAGTTCAAGTTGGGATTACAAAAATCCACTAGACTGATCAAGTTCCCAAAATCATTTCAATTCAAAGCAATTTTACCGATCCCTTCCATATATGGGTGAAAACAAATTTCTTCAGTTCTCTAATTTTTTGACCTTCTTTGTCAATTTTCTTGCACTGCCTGATTCATAGGAAAATATCATATCAGCCTTTGTCAAGATTGACCAAACTCAACCAATTTGTATTAGTATTGGACAGGTTTGACATGTTCATAACTATGTTATCATATTATGTATTTGGCATGTTTACTGATATATTTATTGCCAAATGTCCAAACTTTAAAATAATTGGAGGCATATGATTGAGTAAATATTGGAATAACCTTATACTTTATGATATCACTTACTGCATTTTAGTAAAACACAATTGTTTATGGGGCCAATTCTACTCTTGTCTGTCCAACCCATATGGCATGGCTAACTTTGTAATTCCATGGTCTTAATAAAAAGGAGGGGGGGGGGGGGGGGGGAATTAGGTAACTACTGACCACTTTGTAGGACTGATTCACAAAGAAAGCTAGCTGTCGAGCTATGTTCCACAAAAGGAGTTGCAGAGATACTACTATAGGAACCAACTAACTCCTACATTCTCCAAGCATGATAAAGGTAGATGCTAGTTTGCTATAAGTATGTCATGTTTGCCAAGTTTGACATCATGAATCATTCATCCCAAACCATTGAAAACAATAAATAACACTGAAGAGGAAATTATTTATTGGTTTAACTTTCAAAAAAATTGTGCCCCGGCACAATTCATCTGTATATTTTTAAAAATTTCTTATTAAACCATCCCCAGAAATAATTAAATTCTCCCATGAAGGAGGATTCCTTCAAGAACACCTCATATTTTTCACCAGATGGACTGGAATAATTAAAAAAAAACAATTATTAAATGTACACACTATACAGACAAACTCCTACATACATAAGCATGCAAAGTATACAAGAAATCTCCAACTAAAGGATATATTTCACTTTCAATCCTCGAGCACACTCATTACCTTCAAAATAACCACCAAGTCTGCATGAACTCAAAAAGACCATGATATGATAAACACGTGAAGGCCAATGCGGTGAAAAGTTACAAGTAATGGATACAAAATAATGCCACCATTTTGAGAAAAAAAAATGAATCCTGAAGGAAATTTCACATTTGTTGTCTCTCATTTCTGTGACCACGTTTACACATAAATGAGGATAATGTAATAATTTAGAGGCTAAAATGACTAAGCCATAACCAGAAGAATAGAATATATGTTATTTGTAGCTAACAACTAAATAGGAGACATGATCGATATGCAGTTAGCATAAAACATAAGTCCTCATCAACTAGGATATGTAAGATGTAGGTAGGGTTCAATACATAAGGGAAAAAAATACTCACTTTCTACAGAACCAAAACGAATGCAGAAGAGCTCCTCTTTCAACTCCCCGTCAGCAAAATCTGATGCATGCCAAACACAGGACTTGTCACTTCCCGCATGCTCTTGAAGCTTAAACGACGGGACAACTGATACAGGAGAGTTTTGTTACCACAAAAAAATGAGAGCATTTCATCTTTCAATGTCGAGGAACCAAATTCGTGTAGAAAACAAGTGTTTTACCAAGATGGTTGGCGCAAATCTTGAGGGTCTTGACCTGGCGCATCACCAGCCGCACCTTTCCGATCCCCAGGTGCTTCAAAAGTTTTACGCTTCATGTACCCCGCTCCTTCCACTGGTTTCCGTCTTTATCGAACCGGTAAAGTTTCGCTTTTCTGATTAGGTCAGCGTCTAGTAGCGCGAGAAGGCTAGGCAAACAGACAAATCGAGTTCGGGAAGAAGGAAATGCTTACAGGTCGAGCAGGACGTCCTCTTCCTCCTCGCCAGTAGTGACAGCGACCTAAGGGTGACGAGGGATCTGGGCGGGCGCCGGTGTCCTCGTCCTCGCGGGCAGTGGCGGTCACGTCCTCGGGATCAGGTGAGTCATTCGCCGTGGAATTCCGATCGAGCAGAGGAACACACTGTGTAGCAATTAGGGTTTAAGTTATATATCCCAAACGTTTTGGGGCGCATGGAGAATTCATATGCGGATCTACACCAACCGTCCGATCCGTCCCAAAAGATCTTTAGCCATTTGATTATGTCGGCGTCGGATGGGCAATTAGGATGTCATCATTGCACATGTGCTACGCACGTGAGCAAAGTTCCAATCTTCCACTCGATCTCAACGGATCTTCTAGACCGAGAAAAATATCCACCTCAAAAAAGAAAAAATTTAAAAAAACAATTTCAATAAGATAGATGCTGAAAGTTTACCACTTACAACATAGAACCATATCTATCACATAAATCTTTTATCTCTTCATCGACAATCATTAAACAAAAATAAAGAAAATCTTTGATAAGGTATTTCTCCATGTTAATCTAATCAACTTAGTAAGATCATCTTCTTCCTTTGTTTAGATGCAAGTACACAGGATCACTAGTCTCCTTTCTCACAAATATAGCGTTTTTTCATTGTGGAAACGAAGAACACAAAGCATTCATAGAACAAGACAGAGCAACTGCAGCAAACTTTTCTTAACTGCAAAGTATTAATTTACACAATACAAGCTAACCTGGCAATCTCCAGAAGCAATGGAACTAATGGCATTACAGCCATTTCACAAATCATTTAATGCTACATAACTATCAATTGTTAATTTAGGATAATTGTTGAAGGAAGGAGAATTCCAGGTGCATACTTCTCAACAAATGCATTTTCACAAGCAACAAGTCTGAGAATACTATGATTTGACAGGTTATACCTACACCTTGCCTCAGTGAAACTCTTGCCAAGAACCTGATCAAACCAGTTATTCAAAGCTCCTTTGTCCTCCGATGACCATACTGCTGCAATTATCTCCTCCATAACCTTGGGATCTATCTCCAACAAGCAATCTGAGCCAAAAACACTGTGAAAGATCTTGCTTACATCCTGCAATATGCTATTGGCAAGGGCATCAAAATCAATGGGCTTGAAGTCCACCACTAAGTCGACTAGTTCGTGCAAGTCTTCCATCCATCCATGAGAATTTTCTAATCTGAAACCTTCATGAGTGGTGAAATTGTCATCATGGGCTTTAAGCTCTTCAACAGGCAGATTCAAGTCTAAAAACAGCTTTACTGTTTTGTTCACCCTTTTTGCAGACATCAAGGTTCCATGCTGGGTCATGAAGCCGTCAGAGACATTCAGCTTGCGCTTACTTACAGAAAACGAGTGTGAATTTATGTACACTTGACTACTCTTTAGTTTTGGACTTGTCACAGAGGAGAGCATACTAGTTTTTGAGCTGTGAGTAGCCTCTTGAGAAGGTTCTAAGTGAATTGTCATCTGCCAACAGCAAGCAGCCAGAATAGCATCTTCGGAAATACTAGTGTAATCTTTCCTCTCAGAGGTATCACCTTGAGTTATCGATGAAGCCAAGACAAATATAACATTATTGACACTAAATTGCCTTCCATGGGAATCAGGAAACTTGCCAGTTCGTATAGCCTGAGACAAGCTGTTCTGAACAAGCAAGTCAGCTTTATCCGCGTTTTCAAGGAACAAAACAGACTGTGGTTTCCTGCTTAGTTCTTGAGCGATATAATCTACATTCACTTTTCCTCTATGGTGTGCATTCCCCTTGACATCTTGCTGTGAAAAGATGGTTCTGGCACGGGGAATAATATCATGGCAATTTAGGTCGATGCACACACAAGTTTCTTTGCTTCCAAATAACATTTCTGCAAGAGCCATTGCCATTTTTCTCTTTCCAATCTTGTCTGAACCACCAAAACTGAGCCAAACATCTCCTCTCAGGATTGCTCCACGGCGCCTTTCGCTAGTCTTGTAGCAGACTACAGCTTGACTAACAGCACAAACTGCTTCTTCTTGTCGGCCAACTTTTTTCATGAGACTAGTACAAAATGATTTGTAACTACTGGAGTCAAGTGTCAGCCATGAACTACCTGAGATCTGTGAGAATGGGTGAGTAACAAGTGGATCGGTGCCCTTTGCTTGGGAATCTTGATGGGCAGAACAATAAAAAGATTCAACAGGAAATGATCTTGTTGGCAAACAACTAGAGAACTCGAAATGATCTTGTTGCGGTTTCAAATCTGTTCCACTTTCTTTGAGCAATTGAGGTTTCATTGATGTCAGACGACCAGAGATCTCTTCAGAATTGTTAATAGGCTCATGGGGCATCCCCAAAACCAAATCTGTCATAACTGATGTTGCAGTGGAAGGTGAAGAATGGTCATCATCTTGGTGAGATACGAAGCCATCTCTCTGGAAATTTACAATGGTGATTTTGTTTGTACATACAGAAATAGGAAATGAAATTTCCAGCCCCTTTTGACTTGAAGCATCATCAGGATTTTCCATATTCTCATTGCAAGTCTTCTCAGTGTCAGAAACATTAACAGAACAAGGAACAGCAGGATAGTCTTCCATATTGGTTTTCTGACAATCAGAATGGAGACTTTGGCAATTATTATCCCACAGTTTTTGAAGATCAAGAGAGAACTATCAAACTAAATGCAATTATTAGAGGACACACCTTTGCTGCATCTTGTCCATCATTCGAGTTAACCTTATAGGCTTTGTGCAGCCATGAGGGCATGCTTCCATTTTCTTCATTATCAACTGAAGATGGATAGTTGTTACTATTTACAACAACTTCATGTTCATATTTGTCATAATCATAACAATGCTCATAGTGGAACATAGATGGATACACACTGCTGAGCAGACCTTTTGACCCATATGTCGCGGGGAAAAACCCTCTACAAAAACTAGGAGTATATCGAAATACAGTCAGTTGATGAAAAATTGGTCCAACTCTATAAAGCCAGACAATCTTTCACATAACACAATGCAAAAAAAAATGATGATAATGGAAATTGATACATTGGAATACAAACGGCACTATCATAAAAAAAAACATAATTTAAGAAAACTACATAATGAAGGATATTATCTGCTTTCTTTGCATTATGCTTCAAATGAACTGACATTGCAATTTCAATTGTCAATAAATAGAGATATTAGTGGTAAGAGTTGGGTAGTAAATAAACCAAGCTTTCGAGAACAAGGCTAGTATTTGATAGAAAATCTTTATATTCACTCAATATGAAGTAAACAGCTTCAACTTATTTCTAACATCATGTAGAAAATCTTTAGCTTGTTACTGTTTAGAACAAAATTTATGAACAGTTCATGAACAACACGTTTATTGTCTTGTTAGCTCATTTGTGAAAATATAAGAAAATTGTTTATGGTGTGTATATAATTCATGAATGAACTCTTTAATAAAACCATTTATTGTTTTGTTAGCTCATTTATAAAACATAGATAAAAGAATGCTGAACAAACTCTTTTACAAACGAGTTTATTGCTTTGTTTGGTCATTTATTATCTTCTTAAAAAAACTAGTATTTGTTTTCTAGCCACATCTATTATCTGAAGACAAAATTTGTTGCACAAATAACAACAACAAGGAAAGTGGCAATAGTTAAGAGCTCCAAGTTTCTCTTTAAAAGGTATCTTGATTTGGCTAATGGATTCATAATCTGTTTTTGAATGAATGAAACATCATATAGGTAAAATATAACTTCATGACAAGATATGTGTGCAATTAAATATATACTAAGAAATTCAAAAGTCATTGGTATTCCCTATTATACTTATAGTTTAAGCATGCTAATCTCCAAATTATAGAACTAAAAGGCTTCCAGGGTTATGTCAAGAACTTATTCCCAGTGATATTAACACAAACAATCCAGAAGAAGAAGAAGGGTCAACGATACATCTTCAGTTTCAGACTGAGAAAAAGACAGCTGAAAATATGAGTTTATCACCATGGCTACCAACAAAGATTGGAAAATAAGAGTTAGGATTCACATACCTTGGAGATGTAGGAAGTGATCCACCCATCGAAGTCCCGGCCGAAGTAATTGGCAACAACTGCAAATCCCAATCTTTATCGAGCATTGGATGCTTGGACAAGAACTTCATGTATGTTTCATATGTCGCCGACCATCCCATCACCCATAACCTCCCATGGTAGACCTCCAGCAATCTTGTTAGCTCCGAGACTAAACAGCTTTCCTGTTCTTCGCATTCAGCGCTGCCTTCCACAATTCCTTTCAAGTCCCCAATGTTCAAGACCACTCCTGACGACTCTGCCTTCTCGTCCAACTCCTCCAATTGTGTGGCAATGGTCAACTGCTCGAAGCCACAGCTTCCGAGCTCGGCCACCTCCTTTTCGATGCTAATAAACTGTATACCACAGAGCTCCGCCGGTAGAATCGCCCAGTTCTGCCGGTCGACGGCCCGGGCAAAGTCCCGAGCTGCCTCGCCGGCGCCTACACCGACCAGCACAGGGTTCCGTCCGCCGATCTTTCGGGTAAGGATCTCCCCTAGCCTCCGGCAGTTCTCCTCACTGCCGTCGGAGCAGAGCTGCGTGGCTGCGGCGAAGGGGAAAACGAGCCCCCCGGAGGTGAGCGCCGCCTCGAACCCATCCCCTGAAGAGAAATTACACAGGAACAGCGGCGGGCACCTGGCGGCACGGGGGAAGCGGAGGATGGGCGGAGGACGGCGGAGGATGGCTAGCTTTATGTCCGTGCTACGGAACCCGGCATCTCCGAACACCCGGCTAACCACGGGGTCATCCAAGATCGCGAGCACTAGATGCTGGAGCTCCACCTTCACACCGGAGAACGACGATGCACCCCCGGCCGCAGAAGCGATCTGTTGCTGCTGATACAGGTGGAACGTGTCCGGGTTCCTTCGCTGGGTAGCCTGCGACCGCTTGATCGCCGCCATGAGCGAGTTAGACACCGGCGGCTCCTCACCCCCTTCCACCGCCTGCCGACTCGCCGTCGTAGAAGTCGACGGCAGCCGGTCTAGCGCCAACCCGAACCAGAGCTCCAGCGCCTTGAACTGCAGCCTGGGGGAGTACGCCGAGCTCCTTGCCCGCGACAGCGCGTCACGAAGAATCGAACACGTAGCAAGCGAGCCGCCACCGCCCGATCCTCTTCCGCCAGAAGAGGATGAAGAAGAGACGAGAAGAGCGTAAACGACATGGAGGGAGGTAGTCTGGACGTGCGCGCGGCGACGGGCGACGCCCGCAGCGTCGTCGAGCGCGGCAGCGGCTTCGGCCGCGAGGCAAGCGCGCGCGTTATCAACCGGCGTTGGCATCCAAGCCGCCGTCAAGGATCATATACCACTAAACAACAGAAAACCCGAGTAAAAAAGCCACCTTTTGCCGATGTTAAATTCCCGAGCAACTCCTGCGCGTATCGTACGTTCTCTAATAAATAAACAAACAACTCGTGGTCCAACCCGAAGCTGGAACGCAACCAGAGATCGGAGGAAAGCGCAGTGGAGGAAGATGAACGGGAAATGGGAGAAAATGATAAACAATTGGTGGTACTACTGCTCCTAGGAGCGCGCTCTGTAATCTAGTTGTGGTAGGAGCCGAAAAGGGGAAGCAAAAAGAAGATGATCGGGGCCCAGAGGAGAGAGGAGAGCACAGATGCCGAAGGCCCCACGCCTCCTCCTCCTCCTCCTCCCTGACTTGCTCGCCGTGGAAGGAAGCAGTCGCTGACGTCCCATCTATCGCCTGTTGCTGCTGCTTTTTGCGTAAATCTTGGGTGGGGCAAGTGGGTTAATGCTGATGGCTGCTGCTGCGGGTGGGCACTGGGGACCGGTGGAGGAGGCGGCGGCTTCCGGCGGCTTACGAAAAAGAAAATCTACGGCTAGATCCCAACCGTTTTGACGGCTCACCTGTCCTTTTCGCCCAAATCACGCTCGCCTCACGTGTTTTTCACCCTATCTACTTAAATATCTCTAATTTAACTAAAATTATATCTCGGCCAATTTTAACTATTTTAGTCCATAAAAAATTAAATTCTTTGATAAATTAAAGCAGCACATGTGGAACCGTCAAGACTGAGATATTATTTTAAAAATATAAGTCTTATAAAAAAAACTATGTTGTAATAGAGAAAATTTAACGTGATATTATAGAAAATAGATATTATTTATATTAAGTTTATGTTATAATGTAGGTAGCAAAATTATAATCAAATCTTATGCCACTTTTTAATTATATTTTTCAATTTCACAAATTTTGATAGTAAGAAAAATTAAAGTACCCAACTCTAAATCAAAGTAGATGAGTTCTCCAAAGTGAAAACAAATAAATAAAAATATAAATAATAATTGAATTGTTTTTCCTTGGACAAAAGTCAAAAAAGCAATCTTATTATTTTTTTAAATCATAAAGGATGTTTCTTTTTTATCATTTTTTCTTTCAACTCGTACGATTACCAGTTGCCCTTCAGTACATCGTTTTTATTATTATATCCTATCTAAATCTTTCATCTAAATTTTGAATCAATTGAACACGTTGTATCGTTACGATTTTATAACTATTATATTATAATGCATATTTAATTTATTCAAAAAATATTTACATTATAATAATTACGATTTCATAGCTGTTACAATGCGAATTCAACCATATTTATATACTATTAGTTGTAGCAGCTATAAAATCGTAATTATTGCAATATTGATTCAATTTCCTCACCTAACATTCATATTATAATAATTACGAAATTATAGATGGTAAATATATATAATAGTTATGATTTCATAGTTACTACGATGCATCGATTGATTTAGGATTTAGATAAAAATAATAATGAGAACAGAGTACTATAGGATAGTTTGATAATTATACATAGATTACTGATGAAATAAGACATTCTTTTGATTAAAAAAAAATATTTTAAAAATTACCTTTTCACAATAATTTAGAAAAAATTAAGGCGGCCTTTTAATTTTTGTCCATTTTATTTTGACGTCACACTTCATTTCTTTCCTTCCATTCCATGTAAAGGTGTGATGAGGTGATGGTAAAGGGAATAGGAATCTTGACCTTGTCATCCATTATGTAGATTCCCATTTTTCCTCTTTAGAATCCAATAGATTCTTGAAATTGACTTGAGGGACCATTTTCTACAATTAATGTGTTAATTCCTCCCTCTCAAGACCTTTTTAAGCCAAACGCTATTTCTATCTCTCAACACATTTGACGCCATCATGACAAGGCCATGACCATATTGGACACCCACAAAAAATGTGAAGTTATAATTTTCCTCAAATTGTTACTAATTTTAAACAATCTTAAAAATTTTATTTTTTTTAAAATCCCTTGAATTCAAACGAGATAGATTGAAAAAAATTTGTTATTTTTGAAATATTTATATGATAAGTATAGTATAAATATAAAGAGTATGTTAAATTTATTAAAAATTAAAAATATATGAAACAAGTTTTTTTAATAAAATAATTGATTTTTTCTTAATAAATTTAAAATTAAAATTATAGTAAGTAACAAACATGTACGATTAAATCATATTAACACAATATAAAAATATTTTAGCTAAATTAATGTAGATAAGATATCAAATAAATGAATATAATATACTAACATGGATAAATTTCAACACTAAGAAAAATTATTAGTATGTAATTATATTAATAAATAAAATTAAATTAGACAATCATTAAAAGAATAATATTGGCAAACCTTCATAATTGAGATTCATAATTGAGACTCGAATCATGAATAATTAATTATTCTATTAAATATTTTATCGTTGCATCATATCCAAGAGTCCCTTTTGATTGATGATGAAATTCCATTTCATTTACACTCACCGCATTAACATCCATCAGTGACATCACATACTTTTAAAAAACCTAATTATTTAATTAGATTTGAATTTTTATTTTATCAATAATTTAAATTCCTATAATAATTTTATATAAAAGGGTCAACCTTATCACTTATCTCACATTAAATCTTATATACAAACACTTTATTATAAAAAAAACTAACCTTATATGTTTTTTTTTCCAAATGTCATTTTAAAAAATATGTTCTTTTTAAAATGCTTGTATAATTGTAAAATTACTAAATTTATTTATTTGCTTGGAGTTAAATATTATTATTATAATTTTATTAAGTTATGTAATTATGTTATTATAGTCAGGATAAAATAATTTTAAAAATTGAACTTGTTTGTTGATCTTAAAATCCTAAGGGAAAGTACTATAACCCTGCAATATTGAGCATTAACCATGAGCACCATGTGATGGGAGGAAAAAAAATCCAGTAGCAGCATTATATGTAAGATTTGCCGGTGTATCTAGCCGTATATCTCACTAGATTCGGCTAATCATGTAAAGATCTATCTATTTTGTCATTTTTCGAGTAGTTGTCGCCTTCTCATTGGCTAAAATGCTACCCCTATCCTTCCACGTACACACAGCAGGTGCATACACATGCACACATCGATACTGCCGGTGAACTATAAGATTCAAGAGGGCAATCATCAAAGCGAGAAGACAAGATTCTCCAGTGCAAGGAGAATATGCTTGATGCAAAATCATTCTCAGTGCCTCACTGCACACAATGCAGAAACCCTAGGTTCCATTTTCCCTGACTCGGTGACTGCAGTAAGCACACTTGCTCCATTGCTGCTGTCACCTCAAGATCGTGATGGAGGCTGGAGAAGAACATGCACCGACTGTGGGCGAGCAAAATGGGAGGGAGATCCCACTCAATCACTCACTGCACAGTAACCTGACAGTCACACAGGTGACGTGTGCCTGTGAATGGATGCAGTGCTGTGTCCCTGCAACAACACTATTCCTGGCAAAGACGAGCTAGCTAGTGATGTTAATTGGTAAATTTTCCTACAGGCACGAGTGAGTTTCAGTTATTCTCGAGTCGCCCACTAGATTGTGTGTTTTCACTCAGGTTCTAGTATTGCAACTGGAAGGGATAACGAGGAGCATGCAGAATCTAGCTGCTCAGATGCTGCTGCATGCAGTTTGTGGGAGATCTAGTGCCAGTGGAAGGGTAGATTCATTCATATATGACTAGATTTCCATTTACACTATTGAGATCTCATAGATAGGCATCAATAAACATGTAACTTTCTTGTTCCAAAAATTATGTTAAACAAATGTGATGCTGATGAAAAGCTTAACAATGAATGTGGATTGACAGCAAGTGGGTGGGTCTTTTTGAGAAAGTAGAAAAAATATTCATTGTGTTTCCCATTTTAGTGGAATTCGATTTACAAGATGATTACCATAATGTACAGTTAACCTTTTCTGAAAGGTGGTTGATGCCTTTTAAAAGCCTGGAATGACTTTACAACATCTTTTGTGGCTTTCCTCCCTTTTGGCTTGCTTTCTGCTGGGTCAGTGCAGGTTCATGATGTTCTTGAGCCAGGAAGCTTCCCCTCCTTTTGCAACGGGTGGGGGCCCCATGTTCCCTAAACCGAACAAAGCCAAATGCCATGGTGAAACCTCCCACCTTGGGAGGTTCATGAGGTTTCTTATTGTAATACTGAAATGGAAATCTGAAGACAAATAAACACCATACACATCGTAAACATTTCACATCAAATTTAGGCACACAATTCCCATTTGAACAAACATTCTCATGCATATGCAAGAAAGCAAGAGAGCATAACAAGCCAATTCAACAACTCACAAACTGAGCTTTAAATTAGTAGCTAAGCTTACCAGAA
This sequence comes from Curcuma longa, assembly GCF_044706935.1. Taxonomy (NCBI): domain Eukaryota; kingdom Viridiplantae; phylum Streptophyta; class Magnoliopsida; order Zingiberales; family Zingiberaceae; genus Curcuma; species Curcuma longa. Next base: position 57,477 of record NW_027431603.1, read on the forward strand.
TATACCATCAAAGACATCTCAACTGCTGTTAGATCAGGTAAGCACTCTCAGTTGTTTGTTATTTGTTCCTCACCAGTGGGGGCTGCAACCTTCGCGGGACAAATGTCTACCTTTGGGGGCCATGAAAGGCGCCTAAGGTTTGCGGCTGATGAAATACTGCTTCTGTCCATTGAAGGAAAGGAGAGGCGTTTGGTTGCTGAGAAAGCTGACCCCTTCTCAGGTGTTCGAATGCTATCACGAACTGGGCTGTGTAGTCGGGACCTGGCTCTAGCTGCCTCTGTAGATGCCATGTAGCTAGGAATAGTTGAGGCGCTGAGGCTTTCATCGTCGCCCATTGATGATCCTGCAATGCTGTACCTCCTTCGCCGCTCAGATTGGATGCTGAACGTGCTCCTCGAATCATCATCAATGGAGCACCGGCGACCTCTTGGGCTTGCTGATTTCTTTCTGCTCGCAACAGATGGAGTCCTGGAGCGTGGGGTTGCTGGTGAGTGAAGGCTGGAAGGCCGGCTTGACTTCTGAGGTGCTGCTGGAGTGCTAGTATCACACTGTTTTGTTGTACGCACAATGAAACTGCGGCTAGCATTCTTTACGGAGGCATGATCTTGCTTTGTGCTTTGATTCTCCCATGGCCTCGCTGCCATCCAGCGCCCCAACCAGCTCCATCCCCATTGGGGATTACTTGGGTCGGTGAACACTGGAGTCAGAGATCTGGATGAGCTCCTCCACTGAAACAGGAAAACTCAAAATAATATTTGGAAGTAAAAAAGAAGTATATGTTAAAAAAAAAAAAAAGTCACAAGCGCTAGTTCAAAATAAGCAGTAATCTAGTGCAATAAAAATGCCCACTACCTGATGTGAAAATGCATAAGCTAGAGCTCTTTCTCTTCTTACAGCGGCTTCCTGTTTATTCAGCAGTTTAGCTTCAATTTTCTCTTTGGGCTGGAGGCTATCATCCCATTCCTCCGCAATCTGTCATCAAATATTGAATATTACTCTACCATAGGCAAAGTTCAATTTGGAAGAAAAGATGAGGCAAGGATGAATAAATAACAAACAGATGCATGTCCAATCTAAAATGAACATGAATGGTATCACAAGACAATAAGGGTAAATCAGGTCATCATGAACTATCAAACACTAGGAGATATTATATGAAACTATTGAATGAGAACTAAACTAGAATTCATGGTAGAAAGACCAAACCCAAAAAACCTAAGTCATGCGATCCAAAGAGGTTAAATATCAATCAAAATAATAATCTTTTCAATCCATATAAACCAATACAAATGCTACTCCATTATCACTACAATATATATATATATATATATATATATATATATATATATATATGGATAATACAGAAGTATATTATTATTCATATATGGAAATGTTGCTTGCTGGAAACATATATAAATGTGAAAAAAATAATTAATTGACATGAATAACAATTAAGCATGCAGAGTCAAGGATCAGGACCAAACTTTGTAAGGTAATATGCGGTCCCATAAAGATAACAGATAACTCCAAGTTCAATCTAAACAACAATTTCCTCTGAACTGAAACTTATCATAAACGATGGTATTAAAGGGTAATCAGGTATCATGAACAGTTAATAAAGCTAGGAGAAATTATATGACTCTGGAAAGTCAACAAGGCCAGTTGGTAAAAAAGGCACAAAAAACTTAATAACTAAGGTCATGAGATTCAAACAGTTTGGTATCAATTTAAGGTAATAACCCATCAATCCCTATGACAACATGAACATTCCACTCTCAAAATGGGACTTGAAAAGGATCCGGTGGTCACAAGATCAAATTGTCCTGCACAATAAACCATGTAAGTCGAAAACATCATTTATGTCCATCAAAGTGAATGCTCATTCAGTGTAGAAGAAAATTCATTTAAAAATAGTAGTTCAACAGGGTGAGTCATAACATTCTTCCATCTACAAGTTGTGCAATAGAATGAAGTAGCCACAATAGTTCTTAGAGAGAGAGAGAGAGAGAGAGAGAATTTGGAATTAACTACGTTTTCATGAATGAAAATCACTTCCCAGATTGTGAAATGTATCGAACTATTAGTTCAGCATAGCATTCAAAGAAAATATGGAAATCTAGGAAGCTTCATTACAGCACATCAAACAGGTTCCAATGACCCATAAAGCATCTGCCGCTAATCAAAGTTAATGTTGTATAATATTTTTTTCTAGTAGTTGTAATTTAGCCTCTTCCCTGATTCTGAGTTTCAAGCCATGTGTAAAATAATGTTGCAGATGATGACATAAATTGCATACATACCTTTACTTTCTCTAGTTCCTTTTCAAGTTTCCGCTGGAGATGCCTCTGGAGAGCCTGGTTTTCCTCTGTCATTCTGATCCGTCTTGAATGTATTTGTGCCTGCACTCTTGCCATTGTTTGCATGCACTGCAATGCGTTTGTAGTTTGAGATTTGACAGCATTTCCATCCAGCACTCTCTTCAGCCTATTTAGTCCCCGCAAAGTTCTAAATGTTCTTCTTGCCTTCACAAAATTTTCAGTGAGACAATCTTATCATATAAGAAGCTTCAAGACAGTAAGTGCAGTAACTCAAGGACTTCATCTCCTGACAAGCTTTTTCTCATAATTAAACAGATGTTTCAGTAAAAGGTTACTCTTCACAGCATAACTAGGTTAGTGGGTACGCACAACCAGATTAGAACTTCTAAAAATAGTGTAAAGCAAAATAGACACCCACCACTAAAACTAAAAATAACACATACTATATTTGATCTCAGTAATGGCACCCCAGGAATTACCCCCATTTTAAATCAGCCGCACATGCTTACTATATCAACTTGACAAAGTATCATTAATAGTTTAGTGGTTTGGTTCTCTTATTTTTGGTTGTCATAACAAGCACAGAGTTGCTTGCTTTATCTTCTCACAATACTACCCAATTGTTTGACCTTTGTTTGGTTAAAAGAAGACAAACAAACAGAAAGTGATTTAACAAATGCATATGGCCAACTGTCACCAAGTAGAAAATAATAATAATTTTTAAAAAGGAAAATTATGGAAAACTGTTGTCCAACAAATGAAAAAACACAATAGTCAATAGGCAGGCTAGAGCACTATGATTCTAACGTAACCAATGACCGATCAACTAAAAACCCAAACCAGACTGAATTGCTTGCATAAAGAATTTGTGCAGAACACTTTTTATATGCCCTCTGAGAATTCATGGATCAGCCCATTTCTCTTTTAAAAATGGTGAACGGGATGACATTTTCATGCCATATCTGCATGCCACATTAGAGAGCCGAAATAACAAGCATTTTCACCATGGATTTTTAACCAAATAGCTACAGTGTTTTATAAAGAGGGTGGGAAAAGAAGAAAACAGAAACTTACCTGGTAACCTCGATAGGCGGACTGAATCTTGATGGCAGCAATCACTTCACTTGATTCATCAGCATGCCTAGTTGCAGAAGTGGCCAGGCGAACAACCTCTGCAGCAGCCTGCGCTGCGACAGCTGCAGCCTCCGCAGCAACAGCACTAGCAAGCGCCACAGAGTAAGCATGCTTATTCTGTTCATTCCCATTCTCGATCAGCTTAGCCTCCTGAAGAGCTGCAGGTTGCAACCGTTGAGCAGCACCCACAGCAGTAGTTTCCACTTCTTTTATAGGGAGTGAATCGGAAACCTTGGAATAATCAAGAATCTCCTTGGGATCTCCTTGACAACACTGCGGGATGAAGGCCCTCTTGACAGCACTAAACCACTTTCTTTTTATGCCCATGTCCACTTTCTTTCTCTTGAGCGATTTTCAACTTAGCTAAATCACTCTTGTGAATGGAACTGCATATGATAAGAAGAAAATAAACAAACAAGCAGAAGAAATCATAACATCACGCACCCATGTCCAACCAGAAAGATTGGACTTTTCACAACGTATAAAACTATTAGAAGACCATGAAGAGCATCTAGGTGAATTTTTTTGCCTTAGCTACTTTATTCAACGAAATTAAAATTTTATAATGGTAAAACCTTTCAAAGAAAAGAGAGAAAAAAAAAGAAGCCACAGACAAGAATGGGGGGCAATGCAAAAGAGCTAGAACAAAACCAAAACAAAATGGCAATTTTTAGTTTCAAGGACACATCTTTGCCAAAAGCACATTTCAACCAAAAAAAAAAAATCAACTCTAGGTAAAGAAACAAATGAAGAACAAGGAGGATTTGCTTTCTGAATTTCTCTTACAACTGCGGAGAAGGATCCGCAGCACAAAAAAGATCAAATCAGGAACAGCGACCCAGAGGAAACAGAAACCAGGCGGTCGAATGAAAAAGGGAATCGAAATTGTAACAGTAAATGAGAAGTTTTTCAACCACGATTACCTAATTATACTGGCGAAATGGCAGAAGCAACAACCGAAAAGGTCCTCGCTTTCTTCCGCACGGAGGGAGTCAGCGAGTGAAAGAGATCCAACGAAAGAGGTCTGGTGGAAAGATCACGGCAAACCACAGAGAACTTTTTAACCCTCGCCCCACCTCCTTTACCCCTTCGATGCGGCGAGAGGGGGATCAGATCTCGGCTCGGAGACGGGAAGACGTACGGGAAGCCTCCGCTCGCGGCCACGCTCCCCTCGCTGTCCGCCGGGGCCCACCTTGGCAGGAAGGGCAGGATATCCCGCCTCCACCAGCCTGCCTTCGCCTCTCGGGCCTCGCCCCCTTTGAGCTGTCACCTTCGCTCGCATCGCCCTCTTTAAGGATGAGGCAAACGCCATCTCTCTCGATACCGCGACGCCGTCGGATCAGGAAACCGCCCGGGTTTGGCGTCGAATGTCGAAACGGGCGAAACCGATTGGGCTCCTCCGTCTACCGAGGTCGGGTCCGGTCCGCTTCGGGTGAGTTTACGTTAACTCTCACCGCTACGGCGGGGGTGGTGTCGTCATTTCGTCGGCCGTTGGTTGGTGGGACCGTTGGAGGACGCCTGCTCAAATTAGCAACGTGTCGGCGAACCAACTTAACTGAGAATATCTATCAAGCATTAATTAATTGGCAAATACACATCCCCCTTCTCACACGTTTTCCAATTCGAGCCAAATCTAATTACAAATATAGTCTAATTAATTAATATATTATTTTAGCATTTAATTTATTTAAATAATAAGCACACAAAATAATATTCTTTGATTTTTTTTAAATGGGCAACGTTTAAAGAGTTCCTACCATGTTGTAACGTCGCTTCACTTCATTTGATGTACATGTGGTTTCAACTCGATCAAGTTCATGTTTAACTAGCCTACATACAACATTAGCATGATGCTCGATTGGCCGCCGTATGCGCTTTCCGATTTATCTTGGTGGTCAGTGGGAAACTTCCGTGGGACCGGATCGGCCACCCCCATGGATTAAGTCCATGAGACTGATTAGGATTTATCATTTTCGATTGTCTTATCTACAGTGTGATGTCCCTCCATGATTTACCTCTCTTTTAAATCATATGAGACAATCCTAGGCTCCCGAGGTGAGGATTATCAATTTTATACTGTAATATAATGAGGATGCCCTCAAATAATATTAGCCTTTTATAATATTTTTATTATATACTACCTATTATTATGAGTCAAACTAATAACTCTCCTTGTCATCCCATGAGGCACGATGCAATGATAAGACATTTTGATGACAAACACAAGTATCATGGTTTGATCTTATGCTCCTCCAATAGCCTAAGTCTGACTCTATTAACAATTTGGAGCTCCACTTCATAGTCATTACTCAAACTTAGTTACAACAACATCAAATGTGTTAAGCAATTTGAACAAGAGGGGGATGAATAGCTTTTCTCGCATCGATGCAATCGTGCAGTGAAAACTTAAAGCAAACTCATAGCATGATGCTAGCCCAATCAATTTTACTTGGTTCACCGCTACGTCTAAAGCGGCTACATCTAAGATCTAGTTCTAATGAACTATCACCACTATCTTTTTTCATCTTAGATACCTTCCAGAGTCAGAGAAATTTCTTACAATCTATTTTTACAACAATACAATAAGAATATGAAATATAATATAAATGAAGGGAAACAAATAATTTTACATGAATCTTACTTTGAATGCTTTCTTGTTGCTTGGAATTACTTTTTGTTGGTTTAAAAATACAGCAACACTTCATCCTCAACTCTCAAGAACTGATACATTTAATCTTCCTTGAAACTCTCTTTTATAGGGTTGATGTTAGACTGATTTTCGTTTATTAGTCGACTAATCTTACATATCAATCAACTGCTCCATCAAATCCGATTGTGTAACGACCCGGCCCCTCGGCCCCTTGGGCGGCCCAACTAGCGGCCCAATTGGCGGCCCAATCGGCGGTCCCTTGGGCGGCCCAACTAGCGTCCCCCTTGGCGACCCCTATGTCGTCAATTGACGACCCTCGGCCGTGTCGTTACTCACTAGGACTTTCCACCCCTGGCCAGTGGATTTTTTGCCTCCCCCAGGATTCGAACTCTAGACCTCCAGGATAAGTACTAGAGTTTATGAATCTTTATTGTAACGACCCGGCCCCTCGGCCCCTTGGGCGGCCCAACTAGCGGCCCAATCGGCGGTCCCTTGGGCGGCCCAACTAGCGGCCCCCTTGGCGACCCCTATGTCGTCAATCGACGACCCTCGGCCGTGTCGTTACTCACTAGGACTTTCCACCCCTGGCTAGTGGATTTTTGCCTCCCCCAGGATTCGAACTCTAGACCTCCAGGATAAGTACTAGAGTTTATGAATCCTGGTAGCCAAGTGATTGCTACACTTGCAGAATAACTTTTATTATCAACTCAGTTTGACCATCATATTAGTCGACTACTAAACCTTATAATTAATCGTCTGATAAGCGATCGTTCAAGTTTTCAGTCGATTTTTAAATCTTTTGTTTTTTGCTATAGTGTCATTAGTCGACTACTAAACCCTAGCAATTGATTAATACCTCAACAGTCGAACTGAACAGTCAATTTTGCAACATTATATTTGCTACTATAGTGCTAACAATTGATTAATGAAACTCATCGATCGACTGGTACTATAGCAGAAACACTAAATTTCAATATTATAGCAAACTCTGAAGTTACTGTAGCAAACCCTAAAAATACCAAAAATCTTGATTTCAGAATTTAGAGTCCATCGATCGATCAATACACCATATTAATCAACTAATACTGTTATTTCAGTGTTACCAAGGTTGAATTTTCATCTTGCTTCATATCCGATTGACTTCAACCTACATGACTTCCTTTGCTTAGCATCCGATTAATTTTGTTGCCCAACATCCTTACTTGTCGGGACTTTGTCATTTGCTAAACATTCGATTTTCCTTGGCCTGTTTGGACTTTTTGTCTCATGTCTAACATCTGATCAATCATATCCTGTTAGGTCTTCCCTCATTGCCAAATGTTTGGTCCTCCATAACCCACTTGTACTTCTTGCGTCATGCTAATTCTATGTTAAATTTTCAATCATAAAATATCCAATCAACTCGTAACACACTTGGATTTTTTTTGTGTATGTCAAGTGTCTGATTAATTGTAACTTACTTAAATTTTTGATAACTAAGTGTCCGGTCAACCGTGACTCATTTGGATTTTTTCGATCATCAAGTGTTCGATCAATTATGATTCACTTGGATTTTTCTCTTGCTAACTCTTAGTTAGACTTTTCCATCATCAAGTATTCGATCAATTTCGACTTAACTTGACGTCTCACTCAATCAACTATCATATTATTTGTAAATTGCACATACTCACCCTATTGCTCAAATATCTCACCATATTATTCAATTTGAGTTAGACCAGAGTTTTGCACCAATAATCAATGCACCTCTCGCTGAAATTTACAATAATAACTTTCTTCTTTCCTTCCATGCATATAACTTCATGCCACTATTTTTCACTTGAAGAACCTTTACAAAAATCAAATAAACTAAGCAATAAAATAATGAATATTTATGTCAAGTCGGCTAAAATCGCTTCTTTAACGTTAGCTAATTCATCCTACATCAGATTTAAAAATATGTTAAATTCTTTATTATACACCATCTGTAACGTGTATAGCCAAATTCGTAGACTAAGTCAATTTAGGCCTGACACGACCAACCCCTATTAGGTTATTTTAATGTTCAAACTAGGTGCGATTAGGCTGGGTCATGAGAAACCCATCCTGATGATCGCTTATATGTCACCATATGACTTGAGACGATTGATAAACAATATATGACTTAGAAGGTTAATCCTTGGGTGAAGACTTCACAATTAAGCCCTAGATTACTCGCATATCACACACCATTATGATGATGTTGTCCAAAGTCCTGCACTGCATCGCAGTTGGGACCACCTTTTTGGGAGACTATAAAAGGAGCCACTAAGTTCCGTGTCATTAAATGTTTCACATTATCTTCAATTGCAATAAGAATCACTCAATGTTGCATGCTCCTAGTCTTTTGGGTTATTTTAAAGCTAGGGTTGTAAATGAGTTAAGTCGAGTTAAGTTTTATAGTATTCAAACTTGTTTGATAAAGTAATTAAGTCAAAATCAAATTGAACCAAAAATGAATCAAAGTGTTGAAATGATTATTCTAGTTTGACTTGTAATCTTTTTTATGAGCTTGAGTTTGTTTGAACTTGACTTGAGCTTGGTTCGAGCTTGATTCATTTAGATATTATTAAGCTCTCAATTCAAACTTGTTTGATTATTTGAAACTTTTACATTTTAAACTTATTTGATTGGTTATTGAATTTGATAATATAAATTTATTTATTTATTTTGAAAGTTTTTTGTTTATTTAGCATGTTGATAAGAGTTTTATTGATGTTCATAGTTCAAAAATATTATTCGTGAACATTGTTCATGAATATTATTCACTAACGTTAACGAGTTGAACATATGTTCAAGCTTGTTTGTTTAGTTTAACGAGTTTTTCAAGCTTGTTTATTTAATTGATCTTGTGTGTATTAAATGAATATAAATAAACTCTTACCAAGCCGAACACCAAACTTATTTACAAATGTTTGATTTATTTACAACCCTATTTAAAGCCCTATCACTTGTAGGTTATTAAGCAATTAAAATTTCCATCATTTTTTAATTGAGCCTCATCTCCAAGGCAATAAACCTCTTGTTCTATGTTCATTATTTGAGTCCTTGTAGGATGTACTGTACGATATTTTCCTCTAGTGAGATGAAAAATTTAGAACATTGGCTATTGGGCGAGGAGTTGTGCATGCTTCTGGATTTGCCTTGTGGGTGGTCTATGGGGTCTGGCCGTCCACCTCTGATTAGTTGGATCTCAAAAGTTGGGCATCTAGATTATAAAAAAAAATTATTTAAGTCCATGCACATATAAAATCATATAAAATATTTAAACCTTAGTGTTAGCCCATCAAAATAATATAATTAAACCTAACTCTAACATAGTGTTCCTCGAAGTTATGCAACTACTATGCTAATTATTTCACTCTCTATGAGACTCTAGATATAGCATTCTAAGATCCTAAAAATCTCAATCACTTCAGCAAAATGCAATCGCTTGTGAGCGGTCTCACACAGTCAATTCCATGATCATCTATGAGGAAGTAAATCGAGAAGCTATAGTTGCTCAATACGGGGGAAGGCATTACCTCAGCTTTGCCAAGATTTGACCCTTGCAAAAAAAAAAAATCTCAATCACGATGTCACTCTGCGTGAGTTCCTTCGATACCATGTAATGATATTATATTGGAGATAATGGTAACATTACTTTTTTAATTTCATCTCCTTGAATCACATACTTGTAATATGTGTAGTAACCTTCACAATGCCCCTAGAGCATGGATGAGTTGATTACTACGGGACATACTTGCTGCAATGAGTAAGAATCAAATTTTAGCGAAGTAAAGGTAATTCCCTTCCCTGTAGTTGCTAACTGCAACTTCCCGATTTATCTCTTCACAAATAGTCGTGGGACCGACCGTGTGAGACCGTTGAGGTTGCGGATTTCACCTTTTGCTATAGCAGTAACCTTCACAATAAATTAGAGGGGGTATCTATATACAAGGACAAAAATCAAGATGACGTCAAATCAACATCCCATTTCTAATTAAAATTAAATGGACACCTCATTTGACTTGAACGGTCTAAATTACTCTTACAATATTTGATCATTAAGTCATGTAGAAGTTAGTTGTTAGTCTCTACCTAGTCAATCGTGATCAGATAATATTCATTTAAAATATAATGAGTGTTATGGAGTCCCCAATATTTATTTTACTTATTAACATATTATTTTAACTATATTATCATTCTTTTACAACATACAAAAGCTAGCAACTAGTTTCTACACAGTCGAATGATTAGGAATTGTAAGTGCATTTCAAGTAGTTCAAATCAAATGGATTATTCATTTGACTTTAATTAAAAATGACATGTTTATCAAAATGTAAATGATGAGCATCGATCATTTGATTTTTATCATATATATAATTTATCCTTATGTCATATAGTGATTAAAACAAATATTTTTAAAAGGAAAAAATTAATTCTTAATTGTTCATTTTAAAGTGAATTTAAACCGTTATTGAATTGAAAATGAAAAGGATATCTAATCTATTTAATCATAAAAGGTACAAAATGTTTTACTTGATTCTTTATCTTGGGATGTAAATAAGGAGAAAAACCATTCAACTAAAATGAATAAAATGAAAAATAAATTATATTGTCTTTTTTCCATTTATATTTATATTTAATTATATTCAACGGCAACCAATTAAAAGAGAGAATTATCTTGATCACAACCAATTTACTTAACGGATTCGGGCTATCGGACTTCCAATGGTCCCTTCGACCTACGAATTTCGGCAATCCTACCCGTCTTCACATAATTCTATGTATTCTTTGTGTGGATATGTTCGCCATTTCTCCAATCTTGAAGGGCGTTTTTGGGTTCTTATTTCCTTCCCCAACTTGGAACACCGCTCTCCTTGACCTTCGAACGCGCTCGGAACCTTCCACGACAAATGGCGGTTGCGAATCGCATGGGGCGAGAGCGGAAGAGGAACTCATCGTCCCAGATCTGACGCGCTTGCTTGCTCGATCTCCTCCGCATTCCTTCTTGTGGCTGCATAGATTCGATCGGTTCGAGCTGCGATGAAATTCTTCGACGATTTGCCGCCGATGGATCACCTTCGATCCGAAAACATGAGCCTCGTGCAGCTCATCATGCCCGTCGAATCCGCTCACCGCGCCGTCTCCTACCTCGGCGAGCTCGGCCTCCTCCAATTCAAAGACGTGAGTAGCCAAACTTCCAGATCTGATCCCTGAATCTAGCTGATGCATTTGCGTTCATCCTTATATCCTATTGTTTCGACTGGACTTTTCGTTTGAAATTTATTCTTGCACTGATGCGTTTGGTACTGAATATTATATATTTCCACCACAGATTCCCCACACGACTAACTCGACTAGAAAAGGGGAAACAATTCTCATGCAACTGAATCTCGACGAATCATTAGTTGTCAGATTGCAAACGCATATATCGGAGATTGTTCAATAGTCGAGTGTGATCAGTTTGGGGTCTCGTATTTTGTTTGTTCTAAAATTTTGATGCAGTTAATGTATGGAGCATTTACTTTCACTTGATTATTCTATTTTTACCTTTTACAACTTCTGATGGTTTTATGTTCTTAAGAATGTGGAAGACTTATGAGCAGAGTTCCTAATTCCTATTTTAACATCATGAAGCGATCAGTAGTATAATCATGTCCGCTCCTGTTTTCATTGCAGATCTGCGATAACATATAATATGACTTGATATACTTTTGTCTGATAAGAAGCTATCTCCCTATCAACGTAGTTGAGTAACATTTCTCTCACATCTTCTAACATGACTGATACTTATGCTCATGAACATTTATTTGTTTATGAGTTGGTGGTCAAACCTGATTTCTCTTCATACTCATGTCCATTATTCATATATGATAAATTGAAATCGAGCTACATCTTCTTTGTAGTTCAACATAGGCAAAGGTGGGTTTGGTCCATTATAAGAATCTAAAGGCGACCAATATTGGTCCCAAGGTTAGAACTTGACAGAATGATCCACCTTTCTTAAATAGAAGAGAAAAATTCTGTGGCCTAGGCGAAGCAAGGTTGGACATTACCAATAAGGTATGTTCGCCAAGTATTATGACCAATAACAATCAATCATAGTTGTGCATAAAGTCTAAGACTTGGCACATGGATTCCTTGACTGAGTCTTGGTGATCAGTGGCTCTATCTGGATCAATCTTAATCATGGATCAAACAAATAACTGGTCTAGCACCAATTAGATTAATTTAAAAATAAAGCATACCCTTTTTTCAAATATTTAAAAATAAATTCGAAATTAATAAGAATTTTTTAGTTTCAAACTCTAATGAGTCATATATGAGAGCCTGACATTGAGCTTGATCTTCCATGCAGTTCAAAGTAGGGAAAGATATCCTTTTTGACAAATCATTTCTTAACTTTAGGTTAACTCAACTTGATTTGTTGAATTTTACAAACATCAAAATTTTAGGTTATTCTCACATTCTCACTTGCTATGATGGTGACACTTATTACAAAAGGGTGTAATTTTTCCTGTTTCATATTATGTCGTGTTGACAGTTGTATGCCAAAATATGTTCTTGTGTGGCATTTGGCATTGCAAGTACTGCTTAACATACTCCATGAGACTTTGCATTTTTTTACTTAAGTCATACATATTAACCTAAGTTGATGTGTCTATCAACATCAGTGGTCATTTTACTCAATTGGATCGCCTTAGCATTGCAAACAACCTTATGTAAGTTATGGATCCAGTGACCTTTTGAAGCATTGTCCAATTCTCATATTATCTTGCTAATAGATAGTCCTGAATGTTGCAACCTCTATTTGCATAATTCAACTAACATTCCTCTCTTTTCTGTGCAGTTGAATGAAGAGAAGAGTCCTTTTCAGCGAACATTTGTTAATCAGGTATATACTTAATTAGACTTCTTTTAGGTTTCTTTTAATCTAACTACCCTGGATTTCATAGGAGCTGAACTGAACTGTTGGTGACTTGCAAGTGATATCAGACTAAGTAAAAGTATGGCGTGCATAATATGTATGGGAATAGCCGCTTCAATCCCATCTTTCATCCTAATCAAAGGAAAAATTACCAAACATCTAACATTCCCTCACGTTTAGAACCAATGATTTTTTATTTGAAAAAAGAAGAAAGATTATGTCTTCGCCTTATTGAATGTGAATAATAAGATATAATAGCACGATACTGAGTTCAATCTAAACAAATCATTATATTATTATTATTTTTCATAACATGAGATTTTGTATCAAGATGGTAGTATGAAACAAAGGTTATTTCCGATTTGTTAAGAATATAATCAATCTCCTATTATGTTATGTTTGAAATATTAAAATAAATGTAATGTTGTTAGATGCCCTAAGACTAGCTGACTAGTTACCTACAGTTCTGGACTATTCACTTGGTTTAGTTACGAGTTGGCAGGATTGTAATGTCAGCACTTGGAGATCTATTGCCGTCATTCACATGATGAGTCAGGCACACAAGCATATGACATTTTTGGCATTGATCCAGATAAACAGTTGAAATGGCTTAGAATAGGATCAGAAATGGTGAACATAGAATGATTTTTTGAACTTTAATACAAGGTTAAACAGAAGAATAACCTGTCATAGTCAATATTCTAATTCTTAGAGGTAAATAGGTGTTGGGCCATAGAAGTCTACAGACTCTAAGTAAGGTTTTCTTAGTTGATCTAGACATTATTTGTTATTTCTATCAACTTTCCAGCTTTCTGCTTCATCTATCTTAGTTACTTGCCTGGAAGACCTTTGTTCTTCCTTATTTTAAAAACTCACGTTTGGTATGGCAACACTTAAAGTCATGATATAGTACTGTTGCATTTTATAGACTAAAATTTTGACAACACTGTTCATTGCTGGAATAACAACATTTAAAAGGTAACTAAACTATTATATTAAAATAGGATGATTTAGTTCCAAGACAATTACACGTCTATTTCCCTTTGGGTGTCATATCATACTCTACCTAACCAAAGAGGTACCTTAATAACCTTGCTGCCTGCTGTGTCGTGACCTTGTCAGCACCTTAATACATCATGTTGCAAGTTTCACATAGTCCCCACCTTGCATCTGTCAGATACTTCACACTTTGCATCTATTAGAACTCCATACAGTGATTTACAGATGCAATTACAATGTGCAAATGATTGATGCACTTCAATATTGTGTACAGTATGTATGTGATTTCTACTTCTCTTGGAGGTTTGTGTATCTTTTCATCCTTCTTAATAGAATGGTACATTGGGAAACATAAACTTAAACATGTCATCCAAATGATCAGTTTGAATTTTGCAATCTAAAGGACAGTTTCCTACAAGGAGGCAAATAACTAGGGTTTGAAAGGAGCTGAGGAAAACAATTAGAGGGAATGGATAGGGAATGATTTTCCTAGTTTGTAATCCCATTGGAAGGAAGGAAAGAGGGTAGGAAAGTTAATTTAGAAATTTGATTATTATTAAATATTGATTAATTTAATAGCTTTCAAAAAACAATAATTGCTATTTTGACGAGATTTTCCTTTCAAAATTGTGCACAATATTGTTTCTACCCAATTTGTCTGGAAGAGGTCCGTTTATGTACCAGGGAAACATTTAATAGCTGCTTCCTTTTGTCCTACCATTTCCTTGGACAAAATCAACAAGTTCATTTCCTTTTTGTCAGTCCTACTGTAGGAAATACAGCTAAGTTTTCTGTGCTGTGCTGAATATCTGATGGTTATTTTCTCCATTTACCATCTTATTATTGTTTTTGATACTTTTGCTTCAGTTTCTTACTACTTTAGGCTATAGTAGGTTGTGCCTTTGTGCATCTGGATCAATCATTATATTCTGATATTAATTTTCTTCTACTCTGGAAGGTAAAGAGGTGCGGCGAGATGTCAAGAAAATTAAGGTTTTTTGCTGATCAGATAAGCAAGGCTTGCATTACAACTTATCCAGATTCTGCTTCAGAAGAAGTGATTGACTTGGAGCAACTAGAGGTATGTTGCTTTTCTCAGTAAATTATTGTCTTGTCATCTTTTGTTTTTCACAATCATAATGTTACTAATAACATCTATATTCTCTTGGTTTAGATAAGATTGAGCGAACATGAGGTTGAACTTCTAGAAATGAATAGAAACAGTGAGAAATTGCAACAAACATATAATGAGCTCCTTGAATTTAAGTTGGTGTTATTAAAGGTAATTTTCTAGTTACTTTCATGTATTTTGGCGCAAGAATATCTTAATTTATTACTGATGATTCATGAAATAGAAACTGGGTTTAACTATTTTCTTTCCTAACCCCGTTTGCAAAGTCCTAAATGTTCATTTTGTGCTTGAAATTTGTCTGTAACATCTAATTTATCTGTGAAAATTTAAGTATTCTTATTGATTTTTTCCTCCCAGAGCCTATATTTATTTCGTCTTCATATTGACTTGTAGATTTATAGCCCTGCACAATGCACATCTTTAGATGTATTTATCCATGAGTTTGGGTGGCTAAAATACGGATGGTAGCCTAAGCATAAGAATAATTTATTTTATATTTATATCTTCCACTGTTCACATTTATAATCTATGAGAAAACTATAAAATGTGTTAAAAAAATATATTTGCTGAGAATGCTTGATATTTTTGCCTGTACTGCTCGGTATGGCCATCACTGTTCCTGATTCAAACAGTACAAATTTGATACGAAATTCAAAAAAAAAAGAGCGAGAAAAATATAATAATAACTTTGAGCCTAACAAACATGCATGGTTTAGAAAGAAAAGTTATAAGAAAGATCAATTTAGGAAGAGATTCTTTAATTATCTGTTACTTGACTATGTATACCTTGCATGCCATTAGGATAGAGAAATTTTGACCTAACAATATGAACATAATCTTATTTCCCATTTTCAAATATCATCCTTTCTAAGCTGTTTACATGAATGTATAAAGTGTAAATTCATAAAAAAATAAGTCGATATGGTTATGCAAGTGTCAACTTGTATTTTGTATTGTTTCCACACACTATATATAGCTGTATTCAATTACTTAAAAATCATTTTTATTACATTGTCTAATATTTTTGGTTTTCCTCTACTCCATACACCTTTGGTTCCATTAGATTTGTATTCAATGTCTTTGAATATATCTATATCATCTAAACCTATTTCTCTTATTTTATCATCCATTGGGGATACACCTAATTGTTCTCAAATGTTAATATTTTGATCCACCTAAAAATTTTCATCTTTACTACATTTACTTATTGTTTGTGTTGTTAATGTTTCCTAACAGGTCAACACTCCAACCCATAATCTAAAAAAAATAATGAATATTTTTATTTCTTATTATTTACATATTAGTATCAATAACACAAAATTAAGTACTTCACTTTATGTTAATATCAATATATATGTAATGTAACTCAAATGTACATCATCTAATTTTAAATATAAAACAATATAAAATTCAATATTTTCTTGAATACATTTTCATTAATGTGTAAATCAAGTTATCAACCATCAAATTGCTCATAATTTCGATCAGCCAAATAAACTCTCACAAATTATGTCTTAGTGAATACTTTATCTGTTGTGGTATACCAAAGATGTTGTCCATGTTAAAATAGAAAAAATTATTTCTACTCCTCACACTAATTTTTCCAAATAAATAGATTATAGATCCATAAAATCTTATGAATCATAACAAAACAAGTTTTGGTTATATTTCCTATTGGATCTCTTGGTATGATAAAAAATCCTTCCATATCAAAATTAGGTCAAAGTTAATGCATATGGAATTGCTTCTGGTCATGCAATTAACCAATTACTAAAAGATTTAGGTTTAGTGATACAGGTTTATTGAAGTATGAAGTATCCCAGTACAAATAGGAGAAATCACATTTGATGACTTTCTTATGATCATGTAAAACAATCTTCAAAAAAAAAAAAAAAAAAAGAACTACACAGTCTGTGGGCTTTCAAGTTGTCAACTATATTCTTTGAACATAAAGGGAATTCCTCTTATACTGTTTCTTGCATTTATTGACACTATGGAAATGCATTCTTTGAGGCATTTCCATATTTATTATAGGTTGCTTCAGTGGATCTGCACTTATGTTTTATTCCAGGCAGGTAGATTTCTTGGCTCAGCTCAAAATCATGCAGTTATGGCAGAGACTGAGTTAGTCGAAAACAACTACTCTATGAAAGATGAGGGGTTATCTTTGCTTGAGCAGGTGTTTTTGCCTCTCCTTGTTAACTGTAGTATGTTGTTTAGTCATTTGGTTACTGAAACGAGAATACCATTAAAAGTCTATTCAGCCCGAACCTTCAAACATGGCTGGCTTGAGATTCATCAGTGGGATTATATGCAAGTCAAAAGAGCTAACATTTGAGAGGATGCTCTTCCGGGCCACCCGGGGTAATATGTTCTTCAATCAAGCACCTGCAGAGGAGCAGGTCATGGATCCAGTGTCTGGTGAAATGGTAAGAGTATCCTTCCCTCACTTATTTTCTAGCGTAAGCCATATTTATTCTTGATACCATTTATCTTCTTAAGGATTTCAGAACATTTTAAAATTTCCTGACAAAGAAAACTAATAACCTTAAGCTCAATTTCCTTTTCCCGATACCTCTTTTTAGCTGTGCTTTATGTTACATGTTGGAATTTTTTTATTTTAATGACATCCAGTATCTTTGTGCTCATATTGTGTAGGTACACAAGACAGTATTTGTAGTTTTCTTCTCTGGAGAGCAGGCTAAGAGCAAAATACTGAAAATCTGTCAAGCTTTTGGGGCAAGTTGCTATCCTGTACCAGAAGAGAACAACAAACAGAAGCAACTGACTCATGAGGTATTCTGTTTCCTACTCAGTTCATCATGTGATGCCATTGTGTCTTAAGACTCTTTAACTGATCATTTAGACTTCAGTATGTGCACAAGAATTTTCACATTCAGTTATTACCTCTTTTGCAGTGACTAAGATTTTATTCTGAAGTTTATTGGGAGTATTATATGAGTTAGCAGATGTTCTACAATTATGAACTAATTTATGATTATCTTCTGCTTGTTCTCTCTACCATGGCATATCAATATTCTCTGAAATGAATTTTCCCTTTTGTTCTTCTCCGTGAAGAAACTTTAGGTTATGCATTATCTATCTGATACTTAGTAATCTTCTGAGATGGTGGTAAGTTTTAAGCCTTTGATCTTCTCATTCTCTTAAACTAACATTGTTGTGAAGTTATTTTGAAGAGTCAAGTGTTAGATAATTTTTTTGAGGATTCACACATTTATGAAAGAGTTTTAAAATAGTGGAGAATGATGTATTATATTGTTATAAATACATTGGTTGATGTTTTAATTAAATTATTCATGTCCGTATTCTGCCCTTCTCTCAAAAGCTTAGCTTTTCTAGTTGGTTGGTAGTCTTATAATAGATGCCATCACACTTCTTAACACACCCGTTTTTGCTATATTATAAGAACATTTTGTATCTGCAGGTAAGTCATTTAGCAGTGTGGGTTTTGGGGGAACTTGTCACTATGTTTGTGGTTGAAGCAGAGGAGTGAGGAGTTCACATCATTGCTGTGATCCATAAGAAATCTATAATAACTAATTATGTATTGTGTTTCATTATGCTCATCTAGGTTTCATTGCGCCTCTCTGAATTAGAAGCAACATTAGATGCTGGAATGCGCCATAGAAATAAGGCGTTGGCTTCATTTGGTTCTCAACTCTGGAACTGGACTATTATGGTATAACTAGTTACTATCTGCTCCTCTTTCTACTAGTTTAATTTGAATATCAGTCTTATTGGTGAAATTTTTTCCAGCAATACATGTACACATTTACTAATTTCATATGGACAATATGTGCACTATTGATTTCATTCTAATTTTAGGTGAAAAAAGAAAAAGCTGTGTATGACACATTGAATATGCTTAACTTTGATGTCACAAAAAAGTGCCTTGTTGGAGAAGGATGGTGCCCAACATTTGCTAAACCACAGGTGATAAATTAATTCGTTGTATTATTATCTTAGGTGAAATTATAGTATATAAAGGTGTTTACGTCATGGCAGGATAGTTAATATAATGATTATTTATAATTATTTTAAATGATCTTTTGATGCCACAGATCAAGGAGGCTTTGCATCATGCAACAATTCATAGCAATTCTCAAGTGGGGATAATATTTCATGATATGGATTCTTCTGAATCTCCACCAACATACTTCAGAACAAATCGGTTCACAAATGCGTTTCAGGAAATTGTGGATGCATATGGGTTTGTCCTTGCTTTATTAATTTCTCATTTTGGCTTTTGGTAATTAACTTGATATGGAATATGGGCAAATCACCAATCATGTTGAATGGACGATGATTGCAAGAATTTCAGCCAGTGACAATGTCATCTTGATGATGATTGCATGAATTTCATCCAGTGACAGTGCCATCTGTCTTTAAGACATCATTTATGTTTCCTTCCTAAACTTATTGAGCTAGAATACCTTCATCATTGTTTATCCTGTTAGTTTGTCCATAGAAAATTTCAATTCCTACAACTATTTGAATAGGATGCTAATGTACTTTGGTGTGGTTGCAACAAGTATGGCTATTTTTGAAACATTACCATGAAAGCTTTCAATGCTAAGAGTATATTTCAAGTCAGTTTTTGATCAAAATAGTGCCATCACCTAATGAGAAATATCATGGAAGATTATTTTGAATGGATTCTATAATTATTAAAAATCTTTCTCAGGCAATGAAAAGGAAACAAGCTTGAAAATAATTGACTACTGGTCCTCTGTGAAGAGATTTCACAAGAATTAACTAACAAGTTGAAGAATATTTCTTAATAAATTTGAAATCACATTTCAGTAATTTCATATTTATGATAATGTTTCTTGTTCATACACAGTGTAGCTAGATTCCAAGAAGCAAATCCTGCTGTTTATGCAGTCATTACCTTTCCATTTTTATTCGCTGTGATGTTTGGTGACTGGGGTCACGGTTTGTGCTTGCTGTTGGGATCACTGGTTCTTATCCTGCATGAGAAAAAGCTAGGATCTCAGGTTGTTGCCTTCAACTTTTTGAGAATTTCTTTCTATGTTCTTGACTACAAATTTGTCAAGGGTTTCCAAGTTAAATGCTACTGAAGTCAAACATGGTCTTTACCTTGTGAAATGCTTTGTTTTTGAATCTTTTGTAATGCATCTTCACTCTTCCTTGGAAGTTAGTTTCTCATATTCCCTATAGAATAGGAATTTGTGCCTACATGTCCTATGTATTCTGCATGAGAACATACTAAATTTGCAATCCTTTGATATTTCATATCATAAGATGCTATAAATTGTCAATTTTATAAATGGATGGGTGAACGTTTCAGCTTTCTCTATTATGATGTAATTGCTTAGAGCCATATTAGGATGGTCTAATTATCTAATACAGTTTGGCTCTGAGTTGTTCCATCCCGTGTTTAAGAAACTGAAATCTAGATTATGAGCCTGCTTCCTTAAGAATTTTGAGAAATTATTGCATTTTTTCGATTATTGGTAGATAGAATTTGCATTATGTTCTTTGCTCTCGATGGATCCATTCTTGTAGTCTTCCCATTGTTGAGCTCCAATCTCATTATTCCATGTGCTGTAGATGTTCAATGAACAATAATAACAACAATGACAAGTTGCAAATTGTGAGCACTGACTATTTAGCCTGTGATGTATAGTTCTTATTTTTGGGCTCTTCTACCCTTCAAACCTACTATAACATCCAATATTCTTAAATATTT